>NW_021680379.1:2110532-2205990 GCF_001412515.2 Diachasma alloeum | reverse complement strand
TATATATATATATATATATATATATATGTATAAATATGCACAGCGTACATGTACGCCTCCATATACACTACATGTGGCTATCCTACTCGCCTCTTCTCTGAGAGGCCACTGCGTCAAATCGGAGGCGATTAGGTACCTCTGGGTTTAACCCAACTTTTTGAAATGGGTAATTCCACAATTCTGGAGTTCAGGACGCTACGCACACCACACACATTTCGCAATGTTAAAACCCAGAGGTATTTAACCCGGAAGGAGTANATATATATATATATATATATATATATATATATATATATATATATATATATATATATATATATATGTATAAATATGCACAGCGTACATGTACGCCTCCATATACACTACATGTGGCTATCCTACTCGCCTCTTCTCTGAGAGGCCACTGCGTCAAATCGGAGGCGATTAGGTACCTCTGGGTTTAACCCAACTTTTTGAAATGGGTAATTCCACAATTCTGGAGTTCAGGACGCTACGCACACCACACACATTTCGCAATGTTAAAACCCAGAGGTATTTAACCCGGAAGGAGTATGTTTTTCGAGCGGGGGACCGAAAATTTTTCAAAAATCGGAGGCGACTACGTCTGTTTGATGTAGCGGAGGCCAGTTGTAATTGCGTGCAAAATCTATATCTATATCTATATATATATATATGAAAAAAAAATTTACCACTGAAAAATTTGAAATTATGTCACTGAAGAATTTGAAAATGCCGCGTTTTTTTGTGAATAACTTTGTGTCACATATTGACCAATCAGAATTAAGGATTAGCAGTCAGGCAGTTTCGAGATATTTCGATATAAAACAACTTCACGTTCCTTTCATCTTTAGTAAAATAGGAAAACTCATTTTTGATCGAAGATCAATTTTCATGAAAGATGTTGGCTTATTCCGACCCACCGCTTAGGCACTACATAATTTCCAAACAACTATTTGATTACTACTGACATTACGTTTCAGTGCTGAATTTACTTGTGCTATTGTTGATTGCTTTACTCGTCATCTTCCTGACTGTTATAATCCTAGAAAGGCAACCCAGTGCTGTCCGGGGGCCCCAGTTTGCCGTAAGTGACATACATTTTGAATTGAAAACTCGTTTCAGAAATCCTTATTCTGACGTAAGATTCTGCCGGTAAAGTGAGAACACACTTCGTTTTTTAAAGATTAAAATATGAAATACATTTTAAGTGAAGTGTTAAGGTACTTCCTCAGCCAGGTTATATGGAAACCGTCGACAATGCGCTATACATGGAAAATTTCGAGGGAAAACCTTCTAAATAGAGAAATGTGATGCAAGGATGCCGAACACAACCGACCTCTTCGTTTCCTTGCAAACAAAATATTAAAAATATTAAATATACAGCGTCTTATGAGAGTCACTTTACAATTACCCCGTACGAGCACTATCTTGTCACCAACATATGGGACGTATCGAAGGGGGCACAAAAAATAGCTAATACTCTATACCGATTGGGTTCTGACAATCATAATTCATTAGAAATTAGTTTGAGAAATCATATGTTTATGGCACCAGAAATGAAAAACTGGCGGGCCCTCTCCAGATTTTAGTGTGTCAATGAGTTTTGATCCGCTCCCCTTTACCAAGTGGTAACTTCTGTGATTTGAAAAATGAATTGGCAGGAACTGTAGAATCTCGATTATTCAACCTTCGAATTTCACATATACGCAAGCTTACTTAATTTGTGAGGAAAATTCATCATTTTTTATCAGTTTCATTTTTTTCCTTTACGATATGGCCGGTGACCGCACACCAACTCTATCCGTGTGTCCCTTAAAAATAAAATTGATGTTTATGCTGCTTTAACGACACAAGGCATTTTTCAGCTAAAAAACCAGAGGATTGGCCAACATGTGAAGTCGATGGAAAAATATACAAAGCCGCTGAATACTTCTCACCAGCCGGAGAACCGAAAAAAGATTGCTATTGTGATGCTGGATACAAAGGTCAAATACAGTTTCAGCCCTAACTATAATCAAAATGATCACCAACATATTCATCCTGAAATATCATTTTTTTCACAGGTGAAAACGTTGAACCATTCTGCAGAGTCAGAATCAATTCCGAATGTGGAATTGAACTCCGTCACTCGGACGAACTTCATAATAACTATCCACCTGTTTACTACAGCGCACAATCACCCCAGACAGACTGCCCGGTAGCATACAGATATCGTAAGTGCAGCCTCATGTTATCATCTAGCTAATCTATTTGAGGATTTCTGATGAAATTATTCATTTTCGATTGCAACAGAGAATAGTCAAGACAAAGTTATCAAGCCCGAAGGAACCACAGCTTCATCAGGAGGCAGCGAGGATGACTCAGGCTCCGAAGATATGATGTGTAAGTTTGGAACTCTCAAGATACGTCTAGGAGAGGAACTCAACCAAAAAACAAATTATGACTCAGTTTGTGTCAAGTGTGTCTGCGAAGTTCCTCCAGTTCTCACATGTCAACGATTACCTGATGATATATGTGATGTTACTGATCATCCAGATTTTACAAATGTACACTAAATCTGTGAAGATGATTCATGAGCTGTGGAAAATAATTTGCAATTACGTTGATATTCGTCATCATGTTGGAATTATTCCACCAAACGATTTTCGGCAATGTCATTTAAAATTTAGGAGACTATGCCATAAATTTTGGACAACTATTTTTGTATCACTAGCTGGAATGAAAGATTTAAAAGAAAATAAACAGTTGCTCAATATGTTATCTATACTTATGTAATTCACTTCGAGTTCACAATTCTGTGGACTGAGGCAGTACCATGGATGTGGGGCAAGGTCGCGATCTTCTTCAAGTACATGACCTCTTCTAAGAATTTTCCAACTTAGGTATAAAGATGTTTTCTGAACTCATGTTATCAAAACTAGTATGAATAGGGATGCAAGATCGCCAATAATGCAACACACGAAACATTGAAACATTTGTTGTGAGTAAACATGAGATTATAATGGATTATATAATGCGTTATCGACCGTTTGTTGAAAATAGAATCTAATCTCTGAGTCAAAGTACAAATCGCTTGGCTAATATGCATATGAATTTAGCGATGCATGAAAAATCGTAGGACATTTACGTTAAAATAGTATAAATATAATTTGAATTTTGAAGATTAATATCTGGGATAAATTCTAAAGGAAAGTTGATATGAATAGAAACGATCTGGTTGAGTTTGTGCACCTTCGGCGGTCCAGTATTATTGATAATAATTAATCTAGAAATGCAAAAATAACAGTGTCTCCCTCTACAGTCACACCCTATAGGTTGCGTATGGTTTAGCAGGGATTCCCTCACGATACGACCAGTTAAGGGTTAACTTTCATCCTTAAGAGGAGAAGGTAGCCCCGCAGTTTACCGACGAATTTTCGAAGGGTCATTTGGCAGTCAAATAATTGACTGAGACCTTTGAGATTGTACATTTGTCATTGGAGGGATTATCTATGTTCTGAATAATTTTCATATTCATATGAGGAGTAAAAAATTACAGATTTATCTACCACCGGAAACTGTAATGAAAAGAGTCAAATCTCTTGTCTATCATTGGACGAATTTGAAAATGCAGATATCAGCACCAAGGATTTATATTGTACAATCCAATGAAAGTTCAAGAGTTAAGATTCTTCGAATAACTTGGGCGTACGGACCATTTGAATATTGAATGATAAATAATTAGGAAGATAAAGTGAAGACTCTGCAAATATAAATTTCTAAGGATCCGCTAGATGGGTCTAGCGCTCATTCCCACTCCTCCTATTTTCCGTAAGCGCACGGCGTCCCCACTGCGGCGCCCAACATGGCTTGCTAGTTGCTAGAAGTCTTTACTGACTGGCATCATTACATCGATGCTAATGCCATCTATCGGTTGGTATGTATCCCTCTAGCGGAGGGTAGCTCTACTACGATTTTTGCGGTCGTACCGTTACCTCTTAAGGCGAGACTTAAGATTACCATAATAATAACCCTCCTTCCCCCTCGCCCAAACACAAGAAAATATTCGAATTTCTTCATAACAATTTTTTATCAAGATATAATAGACTTTCTTGAGTAAAACCATGTTTTCCCATCAGAATCCATGTTAAATTTTAAAAAAATTTTAAATGACTATTGCATTATTTAGAAAGTGATACTCTTCAGTAATTCGAAATATTTACCCATTAAAGATGTAAAAACTTGACGCCAGGATTTTTCTCAGAACTTACCCCAGATTTTTTCAACCTCGTCGTAAATACCTCAAAGTGTTTATCAGATTTTGCAGCACACTCAAACCGAGTCACAGCGACGTGAAACAATGACGTAAAAAAATTTGTGCAGTAATCTACTTATTTTACCTTGAGCATAAAAGGAAATACATATTTTTATTCATATATCGTTCCTACTACCGTTACAGTTTTATAGGCGTCTAATTTCGTCCCCTGTTATGCCTCTCTTACTCTTCTCCACTCACCCCATTCGGGCTAGGACTACTACCAGGGAAACCATGCAGGGCGGACACCCATCCAAGTACTAACCAGACTAAACGCTGTTTAGCTTAGACGACCACCAGAGCCGCACGCTACCCGTGTGATCACTACTGTTGCTATAAAAAAAAACACTTTATAAACCACACTGAATCGAAATATTTCTGAGACGGCCTACTTATCCTTGCTCTCATCACCTCATTTTCGCTGATCCTCCTGATCATAATCGTTCGTGGATGCATGGACTTCATGCATCTTCAGAGCCACTGAGGGAGCCTCCCCCGCATAACGAAGTTTGACATTATCAACCTTCAAGCCATCTCTCTCTAACTTGTTACCCAACCACGCTTTCAGTGCTGCATTCCGGACCATTTTACGTTCTTCTTGGGGCTTGTACACCGCACGTAGCCATTCTGACATCATCGAGTGTTCCTTCAAACTATTGTCCTTACTGAATGCATCACGACGATTCCTCTTGGACCGGCGGATAGTTGGGATTGAGGACATGTTTTGAGTTTTCTCATCGACGGGAATGATCCGAGCACACAGGGACAATACTTTCGGTTTCTTATCAAGTGCTTCACGCCTCTTCTCGCTCCTTCTTTTCGCTCGATTCAGAAGATCGATCTGCTGTTGAGGGATTGATGAAGTTGCAGCGTGCTCCTGGGAAATGATTCTGGAGAATAGATTTTTGGGCGGTGGCTCAGGAGCTGGAGTTGTGGATTCTGTCAAAGGAATTATCCACTCAACCCTATCAGCAGGTTTCTTATCTCTCAAATGTTCAAGAGCAGATCCGCCCATTAACGAAGGTTCAGGACTCGTCGGAGGGACGAAGAAGACATTCGGTGAATTCTTAACATCGTGAATCAGTCTTCTCTCTAGTTTTGATTCCAAAACACTTACTTTTGATGAAATTTCGTTGAGTTGCTTTTGTAAGCCTAGAATGGTCTTGTTAAAGGTATTTTGAAGACAATGGTCGGTATTTTCACTAGAAGATGGAACTCTTCCGACAGATGGAGTCTTAGAAACGTTAGTATGAACTTCTTCAGGAGTTATGAGGAGCATATGGCCCCCTGGATATTCCGTTATTTGAATGTTCACCGGCGTCATTTCTTCAGTAATATTTCTTTCAGGATCCGCAATGTCTAAGGGAATTCCTTGGGCAGAACCCTGAATTTGAGAGAACGTCCACCATAATACTGAAACAAAAAATGAATTTTTGGGTTATTCAATCATCGTAAGTACACCAAAAGAATATTAAATTGTCAACACGAAGAAGATAATATCAGAAAAATTACTGTATAGTATACTATTCGAAAAAATGGACATTTAATGGACTATTTGGTAGTCATTTTCAGGAGAGCGATATAAAACTTGAAGGGGGAAAAATCTTGAAAATTCAATGACATTTCAAATTTTTCAGGAACAGACCAACGGCAATTGATTAAATTATTCTTCATTTTGAATCAATTAAAAATTGCAAGTTTTTACGGAAATTTTCAAGATTTTTATTAACTTCTATGGAATAATATAATAGAATTAGATTTTTCAATTTTCTTTGATTCCATTAAATACTTTATTTTCAATGAGGAAATACGTCAAAATCTTGAAAAGTGGCCGGAGTTTCTTTTTTCCCGTTAAAAAATCCCTGAATTTTTTCCCCGTCAATCCTTCCTCCGCGAATTCTTCACTTTGAAATTAATTCTCCTTATAAATTTTTTCCATGTGGGACTTTGCTTGAAGGTTTTTTTTTCAGAAAATGCAAATTGAATTTCTTTTTTTTTCTTAAAAGGGAAAAAATGAGAAAAAATAATGACCAAAATCGTCTTTTTTTTCATTCGAGATTAGGGGAATGAACTCATTCCACAGTGCAAGCAGAGTACTATTTCTGATAATTCATTCTACAATTTGATTTTTTTTTATCTTCAAAAATTTTCCTGTGGTGCTCGAGATTGTTAAATGACATCGTCAAAAATTGCTTCCTGTGGTTTCTTGTATCTCTCTAGACTCACCTGACACGGTCGCTAGCTTCATCATCGACCAACTGACCGAGGAAGATACACCCTGCATTGATGAGCAACGGGGAACAATGGATATTTGAAAACATGTTTAATTCAACATCCGATGTGTCCGGAAAAAATATATACAGTAATCATCTTCTCGGACGCTCAAGCGCTGTCCCGCACCCTCGGCCGCCTTATCGCTTCCTTTTGTCCTCCGTACGTAAACACAGAGGTCCAAATAATTTCATTCAAAAATAAAACTATTCATTCCTTCTCATTTTTCTGAGAACTTGGGTCGGCATTGGTTGATGAGTGGGAGGGGGGGGGGGGGTAGAAAGTTGCTCATTTCTTGGAAATGGTACCTCTACAGCCCTTTCGATGAGCAACTAGCGAGAGTCTACTGTATTCATTCCCTCTCATTTTTCTGAGAACTTGGGTCGGCATTGCTTGAGAAATGGGGCCGGTGGAAAGTTGTTCATTTCTCGGAAATGGTACCCCTATAGCCCTTTCGATGAGCAACTAGCGAGAGTCTACTGTACCATTTTACAAAGCACTTAGCGATGACTTCACATGACACAAGAAATTCTAAATCTTTGACGTAAATTTTTGGTTGAAATTCACAGAATTTTCTTCAAAATCATGAGTGACATTGAGATATCTCACGAAGGGTCAGAAAATCCAGCAGAACCGGTGCCTGATATTGCCACAGTAGCGGAGGCAGGTCAACCTGACGCGCCGGAGGTCAGCCCGATAGTGATACCTGAGGTTCACAGGACCACTTTCATACCGAATGATGATAGTTCTCATCGACATGTCAAGTTCCTGCAGAATTTCGACAGATATTCATGGACTGCACGAGGAAGTTGAAAATAAACCTCAGGGGATGATAAACGTCAAGTAATTTATCTTCACATTTTCTCAGATGATAATAGTGGAGAGAAAAAGGGAAAGTTTGCAACCAAGTTCACGCAGACGTTCTTCAAGTTCATGAAAAATTTGTCGGATAAGCGTTTCGCGGAGATTATCAACATGGAAGTGAACCATGAAGATAAATCTGTTGTTTTCTATCGGCCGTCATGCAATGAGTTTCTTCAGGAGGATTTTACGCCGAAGGCCCTTCAATTCCACTAGAGAAGAAAATTGTTAATTTTTCGAGATTCAATCATGGAAATCGAGGTACATCACACATGACAAAAATACATGAAAAATTCGCTAGAAACTGGATTTTCATTTTAATGGTATACTTAAATTGTTTGGATTTCTTTCCTGCAAATATTTCTCGACACAAGTTGAAAAAAATCAGAGCCTGGTTGCTCGCTTCGCATACGCTTCTAATTATGGTTAATTAAATTATTTGCACATAATTATTGTTGATTAAATTGATTAATTAAATTAAATTAATTTAATTTATTTTAATTATATTATAATGATCCTTTTTAAAAAGTGAAAATAATTATTGATAATGGTTGATAAAACTTAATTTGAATATGATACTAATAGTTAATTAAATTATCCGAAAAACTTATTAAAATTAATGTCAGGTGGACCGGATCTGAAACTGATCATTTTCTCTTCAATTGATCCCGTTCAAATGAAAATCAGGTGCATCAGATCCGAATCAGATCAAATTGGGTTTAGACATCCTGACCTCAGACTGACCTGAGAACTCGATCTGAGTCCGCCTGCAGATTTTCAAATCCGATCTACTGGCTCAAAACTTGGTCAGGTTCTCATAAAAAATCACCTCATCAGTCGAACCTGACAAAAACTGGATGAAGTTCTGATCCGTACTTCAGGTGGACTTGGAGAAATTTCCACTCGAGGACATCAGGGCGAGCGTGCTCATCATGTACTGAGAGAGCTCACCTCCTGGCGTGCGGGCGAGTCTGTAGGCGAACTTGCGGTTACGATTACTCTCCAGCAAATACTTTTTATTTATGTGTTGAGAAATGTCCTGTTAAACTGTTAAAAATGAGCAAAAATTAGGAAAAAGTTATGAAGCGACTAACAGTAGTAAAAATCTTCCATATAACTGTTAAAAAAATATCAAATATTACTCATTTGATAGAGGTCCATAGCCTCAAAAAAATAACTTGTATATTTACGTATTTTGCTGACGTTCTTGAGTTAGAAGAGATAACGATATAATAATCAGGTGAGAAGAATCAAAGGAAGAAGAACTGAAATTTCGTTGTTATTTTTTTAAATAATAAAGTTTTAGGAATAATTTTTTTAGAGAAAATCGCGGATCTGAGAAAAGCTAGTCAGTATGACAATTAATTCAACCCACGCATAGTAACAGATCTATGTCAATATTCGAACTCACTTCAAAACATGCAATCATGCAAATTGACAGGCAATCATCGATTTGAATAGTTAACAATCATTATCACAGAATCCACGATGCCGCCTAATTAATTCCTGCTCAAGGCGCAATTCCTGATTGCGCCTCAAACACGAATTGAGTCAGCAAATATTCAGTGCAGAAAAAACAATCTATCTTACGAGCAGACCTTCGACTTGACAAAGATCTCTGTTACGCATTTAGCATGTTCCGTGGCAGCACTAATGGAACCCGACGAGAAAATCTGCAAATCACGTACAGTGGACTCTGGTTAGAGTCGACTGTTTTGCGGGATAGGGGAAGCGAATTCGGAGAATTCGACTCTATTTCCCTGCCCCCACTACGCGCTCACGCCGAGCCCGACTTCCGAGAAAACTGGGAACGATAAAATGAAAAATACTATTTCTTTTCTCTCTCAATTCAACACTTTATTTTAATGATAAACTTTAGTTCACAGTTTCAACTATAATAGCAATATTCATATAGATTCAGACGATTTTTTTATTATCAATATTTTTAATTTCATTGACTATATTTGATCACAGAAGCTTTGTACCTAACATTCCATAGAACAGATATTTCTTCTGGAGTTAACGAACCATGTGAATCAAAAATGTTACAGTCGTTTTCTTTACCTCCCTTCATTATTTTATTTAATCCAATTTCGAATTAATTTTATGCCAACAAAACGAGATCCTCCCCCCATAACAGCCAGAAGTGGACTAAATTTTTTGATCGACAATTCAAATGCAGAATATTTTATTTTTCGTCTTTACTGGAATCGGAAGACAATAGCAATTTGAAGAAAATATTGGAGTGTTTACTCTCCGGCGTGCGTGGGGACAGAGTGGGGGAAGCGCTCCAGCGGCGAGACAAAAAAATTGAGGGGAAGTTCGACACTAACCAATATGCCTCTAACCAGAGTCCACTGTACTTTGCAATCAATCACTCATTGGGGTGATGCCGCAATGGATATAGCCGGAAATGTATGCCATGCGTGAAGCAATCGTTCAATGATTCTTCGATTATTTGTGATAATTGCAAGCGTTGCGGACGTCTAGCGTTGCATTAAGTTCAAGGTTGACCACATAAATAGCATCGGAAAAAATTCAGTTTTTTACCCACGTACTTTACGTAAATTACCCTGAAGGATTCTCGACTTTTTTGACAATTACCAAATATTCAAGGAAAACATTTTTTTTTGCTCACAATAGTGAATTTTCAATTTGAGAGACAAGAGGACACGTCTAGCGATCTTTCCACTCGATCCCCTCTTGCTATATTTGGAGTTCTACACGGCGTCAAGCGAAGGAGAAGAATTGAGTTAAAGGATCAAACGTCGTCCATTCACATGGTAACCATTTCTACGGACATAGTAGGCATTCCTATATCACATAGTGTAATAAAACAAGCGTATAGTAAAGGGCGAAATATTCACGGGCAAATCAAATGCTTATCCATGCAAAAACGTTCATTGTAAAATTAGTAATATATTTTATCATTCCGATCTAAACATTACACATACTTGATATCCTTCAAATTTTCCTCATTTCATGATTTGTTCCGTATAGACAATGTATAGCGACTATAATACCTCTTCTTATAGAAACTAACTCATGGAACCGACCATCTATTATTAGCTCGATCAACCTCACAGTCATCCATACATAAATTATTTATAAAATGGAATAACAATCACGCGTTCATTGATTCTCCGAAAGTACATTGAATAACAGAGTGATCGACAATTAAAAGGTACCAATGTTAAAAATGTTGATAATTCCGATGATTCCTAGGATGGCGACGGAGCGGAAAGTGCAGGAATTTTTTAGGCGATTTGTTGTAGAAAAAAAACACAGTATATTAGACACTGAGCCGAGTCAGTTCAATAATATTAAACTATAACACACTGTACACTTGATATTTGTTTAGTTGATTTACGCGATAGATAATGAGAAGTTGATAGTCGATTAGATGATTTGAATCGATATTATAACTTGCTTACTCACGACTCTGTACAATTTTTCAACTATTAATTGTGACGAACGTCTTGTTTCGTTGTCTTCGTGGATTAGCTTCTATTCCGGGTTCAAAGTCGATGATGCGATCGATGTACAGCGGTAATAAAAATAATCAGATACTCATCTTTGTCATGAGATACGACATTCAGAATACTTGTGGACTGGATGTCGTCTCTCTTTTATATCCGTCGGTGAGCTCTGCCGACAATCGTCAATTTGTAGTCCATGCCAACAGGATGCAAACAGTCTCTTCACTTCCGGTGAGTACCTTTCGTTAGACACCAACAATTCGAGTTCGTCAAACTCCGTCCCCGGTGTGCTCGGTGTCGTCGTCCCAAGAAGAAGAAGGCTCAAGAAGATGCCTCTTGATATCAGCGAGACTCCTCTTCCCTCTCCCAAATTTTGAATTCACCTCAGGTATCGTAACGTGATGCCCTCATATTAAATTACGCCGTGAGAGAGATTAACGCGGTCTATTTAAATCAGGAAAACCTGCGTACTCTACAATAGTAAGTATTACTATGGAACATAGTAGGCATGTGACATAGTAAATATTACCATGCGACATGGTAAGCATTACCATGGGACATAGTAAGAACCATTATGTAGGGTGCGTTGGAAGCAGACACTTTTACTCTATTGTCACAGCATTCTCTCCTATAGCCATGGTAATTTTTACTATTGAATTCTCTCCGTGCATGTGTTCGGTTTAACCTCGCTGAGCGGACAGTTGCCAGATTTCAGGAACGCGCGAATTCGTGAAACGCAGGGCAAAACGGATCCCTAGGGCAAAACGGACCACTGACAGAAAATTGATAATTTTTGTTTTTGCTTCCGAATGGAGCAAATTCAAAGTCATTTGTGGTTTCAGGTGATTAGCAAATCTGATCAAATTGCGGTTCAACAACACTTGTCATCGATAAAACCCCTGTGACGGTTACGATCCAAGAAACTCACTTTTAATTCAACACATTCAGTGATCCTGATTTGAAGGAAAGAAAAAAAACAAAAATTACCAATTTTCAGTCAGTGGTCCGTTTTGCCCTCCCCTCCCCTATGCACCTCTTATGGACGCAATGTGTTAAATTTCATTTTTTCAAGCATCGTTTTCTCGAAATAAATGTTCGAAAGCTGAGATTGATATTGCGCCTAAAAAATCTTCGTGGTCTATTCTATAAGCTATGAAGAGGATTTCAAGGGTTCCACCACACCCCATGCACTCCATCCAAATCGAGATTTCAACAGCTTAAACCGTTACTGGGGCATTAGAAGATGGACGAATGGTATGTCAATAATGCTTCATCATGATGAGAGTAAACCCTAATGAATGAAACCATTATTACTCACAAGAATGCGAAGTTATTATATAATAACCGCACGTGATTTATTCGCTTCGGTACTGCAACCTTGGGTCAAGCGATGGGTGGGGATCATGTAAATGCGATACAAATACTAAGAATCCTCTTGGAATCAAGGCAAATCTCAAGTGCTCTCGTCTCAACGATAATCAACGGCTTTTCGGCCTGTCGAATCGAGTAAAAGTGGAGTTAAGGCTAGTGTTTGTGAAGGATAACATACCAATTGCCATTCCAGCACGCCATGGCCCTAGACAATCTCAGCCCCAATGACATCTTCTTCCAAAATATTCTACATAAGGGAATGCGCGATAAAACCATTCAGGATGTTGTTCTACTCGAGAAAAAAGCAGCCTTGAATAAAGGGGAGAATTATCTGAGTTATCTGACAAGATTCACCCTCAAATATGTCTGCAATGTGCCCAAAGGACTTGCCTTCGAAAGGGTCGATAGAAAAGCACATCTCATTATGAAGGAGGCGCCAGGTGCCAATGACCTTGCTGGAGAATACATCCGTCGAAATAAGGTATTTGACAATGAGCGACACATGTTGGAAGATGTTTTGCCACAGATCGAGGAGCTTGTTGGAAAGAAATTGGGCCCCAAGGTATATTACTCCTTGAATAAGCCCAATGTTATTATTATGGAGGACCTGATGCCTCTTGGATTCCGCAATAGAAATCGTAAAGTGGGATTCAATGAAGCTGAAGTCTTCATGACATTGGAAAATCTCGCAGATTTTCATGCAGGGTCGATTTTATTGGAGGAACAGGTAAGAAGGAAAAAGTTGTTTTCTGGGAAGATTGATCAATATTATTTCACCTTCTAATACTATTGATCAGTATTGGTTAGAGATGTGGAATGACTGTCATTTTCCCTTTCGGCCAGGCCAGACTTGAATGACCAAAAATCATGTATATAGTTGCAAATTGACCATCATTTTTATTTCGATCATTTTTGGGTCATCTTTTGAGGGTTCGCTCGTACAACTTTTTAATAGAATTGAATTATTAATTATTTATTAATTATTAATTATTGTCAATGGCCCAATTCTCAATAACAGACATCACTGAACTGGTACGCAAAAATTGAGGGTCATCTATACACGGTATGCCAAAACTGCGCATTTTATTCTTAATGGTGAAAACAGGGTGAAATTTGGAGTCGAAAGTTCCTCTTGAACTTTGATGTACAATTCCCCCCCCCCTCTGTCAAGTTATTCAACTTTGAAGTTGACCAATCACAGCATCGCTTCGCCCACTAGGCCAGTGGTTTTCAACTCAACCGTTTCCAAATGAGAAAAATTATCATTTTTAAATTTTTCGTTTTCAATCGTCATACCTTGAGTAATGGAGAAAAAATTTCAAAATGATGATTTTTCTCATTGGGACAGGTGACGGTGCCGAAGTGGTTAAATCGCTCGCCCGGACGGCAGGACCCATGAGGTGCGGATTCGAATCCGGCTTGGGACAATTGGAATTTTTAATCTTTCGGAAACCGTCGAACGGAAGTCTAGACACTGAGAATCATCGGAGAAGTGTTAGGAAAACATTCTCCGATGAAGCTCGGTTGATGGACGCCCGTGTCGACCAAGGTTTTCCATGGTTTCCCTTGGTCACCAGGAGAGTCTATACGTGGGGTACAGCTTTTGGGGTACAATGCAACACGGTTGGAGAGGAAGTCGGCCCATGAAACCGCAAATATGTAAAAACTCGAATAGGGTATATATGGCAAGGAAAATAAATACTGATTTTTCTCATTTGAAAATGATTGAGTTGACAACCACTGGCGCACTGGGTGGAGCAACGCTGTAATTGGTCAATTTCAAAGTTGAATAACTTGACGAGAGGGCGTCGTACAGTAAAGTTTAAGAGGAGTCTTCGACTCCAAATTTCGCCCTTTTTCCACCTTCAAAAATAAAGTGACGTCCAAAATTTATTTGGTCATTTCATGCTTACAGCCAATCGTCATTTTTTTTCTGACCATATGATCAGATTCGCGGCCCAGTAATTACCGGTCATGACGGTATTCACATCTCTAGTATTGGTGCATTATTTCTCTCAAAACAGAATCCTGGATCGCTGTCTCGAATTTCGAATGCCTTTGTCAGTCGTAATCTACCCGAAGGGTTCTTCCGATTTATTTCAACAAGTTTGGCGTCCATTGGAGCCGGAATTCGTGATTGGCAGAATGGAAAATTCGTTTCGATATCTGATAAGCTTCAGAAAGTGTCGGAGGAAATAACCCAGAAGCTTTTTGTTGTTTTTGAATACGATGAGGATGAATTGTTGGTTCTAAATCACGGCGATATGTGGATGAACAACATCATGTTCAAGGATAATGAAAATGGAGGAGTTCAAGAGTGTCGATTCGTAAGTGATTTCAAAATGATTGGATTATAAATGTTTGACGAACCAATTGTAATCGTTTTCTGCATGATTTCTATTCTCAGGTGGATTATCAAATGAGTATCTGGACTTCGCCTGCCGGTGACCTCGCCTACTTCCTCAGCCTTGTCCCTGAGATAAGTTTGAAATTCACCCATGACGACATATTTTTACAAAAGTTCCTGGATCGGTTGTCAAGCACAATGAAAAAACTGGGTTGTGTTGCAACTCCTCCTACTTTGGAGCAATTGAAAAAATCTATGCACAAACGTCGCCACTTGGCACTCATGGCAGCCCTCACCTTCTATCCGAAAATGATAGCAGAGGACGACGAAATTGAGCCGATGGATGAGGTAATGAAAAATGGGGTGGCGAAGGTGAATCTTCTGAAGAATCCAAAGGTCAGGGAGATTTTCGTAAAGATCCTTCCCATATTAGATGAAAGGGGGTATCTAGACTAAATTATTCGAAAGGCATTGCCCAACTTAGCTGAAATTTTAGAATTAGCAGGAAAAGTTGACGAGTCAATTGTGTAGTTTTTCATGAAACACAATAATTTTATATATTCATTTTTCATGGAACTTTTCATTAAAATTACGGAGTATTATGTGTGAAGTCAGCCGGTCTTATATTTTGAGCCCATCAATTACTATTTAGTCTGACGAGGCGCGTGATTCTCCTTACGCCTGTTAATAAATTGAATGAGGACTGGTTGAGTGACATATCTTTGTATAAATTGATTGTATTGGAGAATCGACTGATGTGATGGGTCCGCGCAAGTGCCATAGTGTGTAGACGAGAAAAAATTGATTGAATCATAAAATCTTCACCCCGAAAAATGATTGATTTCAATCAAATAAAAATTTATTTAAATAGTACCAAATAAAGTTTTTTTTAGAATTTCATCAAAATTTTTATTCGAAGTTTTCTTTATATAAAATACAGGTTTTTTTACTATTAAGAAATTTTTTTTATTTGATACTAATAATTTATTATCGCTTTGACGTGGTAATAAACTCGAAAAATATGAACGTGTAATAATTATTAGGGACTGTACATATATCACGTAAGACATTTAGGGGGGGAGGGGAAGAAATTTCTGTTCTATGATTTCACTATCGGAGGGATGATGGTAAAAGGTCGTATATACTGGAGTGAAAAGTGTAATCAAAAATTGGATCAGAATGATTCTAGAGAGCTCAAATCGTCCAGATTTCGTGTTTCCTGCATTAAGTTTATGTGACCTTTTTCCACATAGCCCACGAATATTGTTGAAACATACTTTCTAATAAATTCGTTCACAAAAGACAGGAAAATGTGATTTTCGTAAAATATGACAACTATTTATTTGAAATAAGTAAATTGTTCATTCGATTTAAAATATGAATTTTCCGTATTAATAAAAATATTATGGTTCCTGATTCTCCTCCGAGTATTCATTTATTGCAATAAAAATGGATTCGAGAATGATTATTAAAATAATAGTCGGCCTTGCGTTTCAAGGTGAATGACTCAAATAAAATTGAATCATGAAAGTGCCGACGTTTTGACCCAAATGCAGGTTTTCTCCTCAGGGCTAGTTTATTTTCATCATAACCCTTTAAAGGTGAAAGCAGGGTTGGGAAGTAAATTACCTCCGGTAAATTACCTAGTTTTTTACATGTAAAAAATTAGGTAAATACCTGATAAGGTAATAAGGTAATAAGGTAATCAGGTAATAAGGTTATCAGGTAATTAGGTAAATTACCTGATAAGTTTTTTACATTTTTTACAACACACGTCGCCATTTGCCGGTATTTGAGAAAACTCCTCGTTTTTCTCGAGACGTGTTGGCTGATGAAAAAAAAAGTTTGAAATATAAATCATAAGTGTTAGACTGTCTAGCAATTATTAACTATGTTAGACGTCATAATGGTTAGACTTCACGTGATCGACGGGGTAAGGGTCGAATGTCACAAGAGTGAAATTTTACAACGGTCAAACATTTCAAGAGTCACAAGGAAATGATTGAATTTTACAAGGGTTGAATTTCACGATGGTCATTTTTCACGGAGGTTAAATGTTACAATGGTCAAATTTTACGGTAGTCAAACGTCACGAGGGTCACAAGAGGATGGTCGAATTTCACGAGAGTCAAACGTAAGGAGGGTCACAAGCGATGGCCAAATTCGCGATCGCAACGTAGATGTGGGAGCCATCAAGTGGTCTCTCCACTAACTACTCTTGGCGGGCGACCAATGAGATCACTGGATTCTCTTTGATCTTATTTGTTGAGCTCCATCATTGGTTCCTTCCGAGGGATCTCATTGGTTGCCCCTCCAAGAGTAGTTAGTTTAGAGACCACTTGGTGGCTCCCACATCTACGTCGCGATCGCGAATTTCACGAGAGTTAAAAGTCACGTGGATCACAAGGGGATTCTCAAATTTTACGAGGGTCAAACGTCACAAGGGTCATAAGGGGATGGTCAAATTTCACGAGAGTCAAACGTCACGAGGCTCACAAAGGACGATCTAATTTTACGAGGGTCAAACATCATGAGACTCACAAGGGAATTTTAACTTTCACGAAGGTCACAAAGGAATCGTTAAATTTTCAAGAAGGTCAAACGTCACGAATCACAAGGGAATATTTGAATTTCATGAGGGTTGAATGTCACAATGGTTATGTTCCAACGTTATACAACGGAATGAGCAAATCGCAAGAGGGTCAAACATTGCGAGTCACAATGGTCACAAAGGAATACGATACTCTCGTGAAGTTTGATCGTCCCCTTTGTGACCCTCGTGACATTTGAAATTTGACTATCTCTTTGTTAATTGTAAGGTTATATGTAATAATGAGTTTTTCACATTTTTTACATTTATTACGCCCTGTAGGTAAATTACCGGTTTTTTACGTCGTCACGTAAAAAACTGCCGCCAGTCCGAGATGCCCAACCCTGGGTGAAAGTCAGACGCAGTACTTTTTCCACCAAAGTAGGGTGAACCACTCGCGCGAGCTTACTGTCGCCACTATCTGGCAGTCAGAGGGAATCGATCGCTCCATTATTTTCCTCCTATTCCCCGGTAGGAATGCCCTCCCTTATCCGTATCTTGTTATTCATTCATGATTCATATGCAATAATGATGAGTATTCATTTTTATTTCACAATCTCTACATGAATTACGGATATTCTCTTGCAAAAATTGCTGCATATAACATTATTCTCATAAATGGATGATGACGACTCATCAGCACATCACTGAATTGTTTATAAACTAGACAGCAAGTCGCTTCAATGGAACAGCCGTCATTTAACACGACTTCATTGTGGAGTCGAAACTTCAGTGAGAAGATTGGATATGGCTCACGCTCCGCTCGCAATTGAAACTTATAACATTCAACACGCAGTATCTGGTGTTCAGTGATAGAAAGCATTTCAACACAGTAACATATCGTGCATTTAAACAACAAAGGTTGTATATCATCATACACTTTTTTATAGTGTTAGCCACACACCTGAAACGACGTGTCTAGTCACCTTTTTTTTATCGTTATTTTACATCGCTTCGACCCGGTTAGAGTATACTGCGATGATGATCAAGACTTTAAATGGTTAGATCGCACCATTCTACCCGGCCGGAATTTGAACTCGGAACCTTTCGCATCTGAGGCAACGAACTTACCGCGCCAAGCCACCGGGCGTCTAGTCATCTTAGTTTCAATTTCCATTCGTCCTTCGCAAACGATTTCATTCCCAATTAGTACCTTCACCTCGCTTGCTCCAAATTCACAGTGACTATGAATATTGAATATGTCCCACCCAAGGGCAAGAAGTAATTAGTATTTTCCGTCCAAGGGAGCGATTTTTCATTATAGCGCGAGAAGTGTTCGCTTTCTTCCCGCTCAACGGCGAGCAAAGAACAACATCCTCGCGCTGGTGTGTGGAAAAATACTTCATTATTAACGTGATCTATTTTTTTCAGTATTCTTATCGAACAATGCGAATCAGCCATTATGCGCAGTGTATGATTCCTTCTCGATTTTCACTCATCGATTAATGGTATACAAGTTGGATCTTATACATTATATAGTTGGTTCCAGCATGTGAAACTATGGTTTAATTGAGAAACATTGATCTGAAGGTGATAATAATGCAGGAGAATTGTCCGTCATTGAGTGCATGAGTTGCGCTCCTTCGCATCATCGTATTAAATATTCATTGCTCATTACATCAATCGGATGAATTAGCGCACCATATACTTTAGAGTTTCTCATCGCGACAAACACCACGGAAATGTCAAAGTGTACAGATAATTCGGAAGTATTACAATCGGGTTTTGAATATTACCTTGGTGGTGATCTAATTATTCTACAACTGACAGGGTTGTATTCAATACGTCACGTTTTCACACTGGACCAACCCAAATGGCCTTATTGGGAAGTCATCCCGTTCATTTTCGGAGGAGGAGGATTATGTTTCGCCTTAATCAGTGATATACGTAATGCTTTGGGATTTGTACAAACGGATTCCATGTTAACTATTGAAATTGCCGCAGCTTGCTTCTCTGGTTTTTTGAGTATATTCAAAGTACGATCAAGGATTTTTAATCGACTTATCCATACCCACACGGAATCAAGTATATCATAACGACAATTCATATATCGTCACAATGGTGGAATATTAAAAATTTTGTGGCCCACATATATTGTTCCGTGTAGCCATCTACACAAGTTTGACAAAAATAACATGGCGGAATACTTGAAATTTTCCATAGGGCTTTCGAATATGGATATATCGCCGAGAGTTGTATGACTTAATACGATTATGTTACCTTCGTTGGAAAATTCAAGTATCCCGCAATACTATAACAGAGTGTATGATGAAGGATGCTCAAGCAGCACGCCATTTCAGAATTATATACAGCGTAATAGTTGGGCTACTTCTCACAGCGTATGTCCTATTGCCGATCAGGTAACTTTAAGATTATACCCTCTCATCCTCCAGCCATAAACATTCAGCAATTCGCGATCACAACGTAGATGTGGGAGCCATCAAGTGGTCTCTAAACTAACTACTCTTGGGTGGCAACCAATGAGATCCCTCGGAGGGAATCAATGATGGAGCTCAACAAATGAGAACAAAGAGAATCCAGTGATCTCATTGGTTGCCCGCCAAGAGTAGTTAGTGGAGAGATCACTTGATGGCTCCCACATCTACGTTGCGATCGCGAATAACGATGTAATTTTCTTTCAGGGGATATTTGCAGTTTTATTGCTCTGGATCAAATTATTCCTTTGAATTTTCGGAGACTGTCTATCCCGCAAATTATCCTTTCACATTGACTTCTGTGAGGCCATTCTTTTTCTGCATCGCCCTAGAGACAGTCGGAATATTTTTCTTAGGTCTCTACTGGCTGGCAGCAGATGCCGTTTTTGCTCAGATCACAACGCACTTAGCCATCCAATTCCAAGTGACGTGTTCCCGATTTTATGAAGTCTCATTATATTAGGGTGGCTTCAGCCACTCAAAATTTGCATAGTTATTTTCAGATACTCGGAAATGACGTCCGCCATATCTGTCCCATTACACAGATGCGGTCATACGGTCCAACAAAGATTATCCAGCGATTAAAAAGAAATATTGATGAACATTTGGAATTGTTTGGGTTAGCATATTCATTATCAGAAAATGATTTTTCATCGCTTTCACTAAATGTATTTATTGTAGATACGTCCACTTCTTGGAGAAGATATACAATCCAATACTACTTGCCACTGTACTTATTAATGGAATAGATCTATGCACCTGTCTTTATAGTCTGCAATATGTATCTTAAACTTTGTGGTTGAGTTACAACGCATTGTGTTAATTACAACTGTTGTATCACATTACTGTTTGGTTGCAGCGACTTGCAGAGAGTAATTGGGGGGATGTCGGTAAAAATGCTGTGCACGCGAGTGCCATCGTTCTACAAACTTTGATGTTTTGCGCATGTTCTCAACGTCTGAATGATGAGGCAATGAAAAAAATTACAGCTTTTTGAGTATCATATCAATAAGAATTACCATCCGTAATGTTTCAATAGATCGCTGGAGTACGTCAGGCAGCTTACGAGTGTTCGTGGACAGAATTTAATACATCCATAAAAACTATGATCCTATTAATAATGATTCAAACTCAACATGAATATATCTACTCAGCGTACGGTTTTATTCATTTGGACATGCCTCAAGTTACTACGGTTTGTATTTGAGTACATTCTTCCGACGGAGGTATCCAATTATCCGAACTTTTCAGATTTTTTCCGTTGCTATGCGATATTTTACACTATTGCGGACTGTCACTTAAGTTGTTTGTTGTTGAAAATGACATGGAAGCCGTATTAGAACGAGATTCTTATAAAGATGTATATAATTTTTGATAGGTTCTTCACGACGTTATTCCAAAACAGAATTATATGTAATGTTATTTTCAATATATGAATTTCAGTCTAAAATACTGCGAAGTTATTAGCTCATTGCATAATAAATAACAGTTTATTGAATAAATTGGTCCATTGCCACTGCTTTTGATAGATCTACACATTAAATGCTTATTATCCCGGTGGCTTGGCGCAATGGGTACACTGAGAAAAAAAATTACTTCTGCCAAGTAAATGTATATAAATAGGGGAGGGTGGGGCAAAACGGCCCCCCTTCAATTGTCAATAACTTGTGAATGACATTGTGAAAATTCCCAGTTTCAACTTCATTTTGAAGATAATTTTTCATTCTTCAAAACGAGCTCTAACTCTTCCCAATCGGATTATTCAATCGGAAAATATTGACGATTGAAGGGGGACCGTTTTGCCCCATCCTCCCCTATTCGGATTTGAAATGTGTGGATTTTCTGGTAGTTAGTAAATTTACTCGGCAAAAGTAATTTTTTTTCTCAGTGTAAGTTCGTTGCCTCACATGCAAAAGGTTCCAAGTTCAAATCCCGGCCGGGTAGAATGGTGCGATCTAACCATTTAAAGTCTTGATCATCATCGCAGTATACCCTAACCGGGTTGAAGCTAGAGATGCAAAATGACCGCCATTTTTTCGGTCGCGTCATATGACCAAAAAATGACGGTCATGTGATGCACAAATTTTCCAACTACAAATGATTGTCACAAATCATTTGTAACCAAATTGTTGTCAAACCATCTATATAGTTGCATAATGACGGTCATAACTAATTTCCAATTTGTGACAGTCATGAATAAAACAAAATAGTTTCATCTATATGGATTGAAAAAAAACGTGATTTCCATTTCAAAATTCGGAATAGGCCAATACAAAAGGAATTCAACTGAAAATTGACCGAGAAAAAAATAAAGTTTCATCTATATAGATGAACATTTTTTCTTGACAGGTTGTGACAGTCACAGAAGGGGGAGGGGGAATTGTGACAGCCGTCATGTGACCGTCAATGACGGTCACATGACCGTCATATGATGGGTCATGTGACGCATTTCCATCTCTAGTTGAAGCGATGTAAAATAACGATAAAAAATGGTTATTACACTAGGGTAAACTGCCCAGTAGATGGAAGCCTAAGAAAACCGCCCGGTAGATGGACGTTTGTTTTTTAGCAATTGAAAAAAAAATTGATCGAAAAAGAATCGTCACTCAGGGGTTAAGAATCACAACAGTTAGTGAAAATTCAAAGCAACAATTCACATTTCAGTATTTTTTTGCGTAATTTCCTATCCAAAAGTAGCTCGTCCATCTATAGAGCAGTGTCCATCTACTGGGTAGCTTACCCTACCTCCGACATAGTATAATAAGGAGAATACTCTAGACTATAGCCGTCTTCAGCACTTTCCGTGCCATCCATGGAGAACAGAGGTACCTCTATCCCCTCCGTGCATGAGGTATAGACTGACACAACTTACAAGTTCAGCGATAGTGCCCAGACAGAGAAAATCGATTGCTCCGCTCTTTTCTTCCTATTCTCAGGTGGGAATCCCCTCTTTCATTCTTTCTTCATTGAAATTTCATGAGCCATATGCATCAATGTAACGTATTCACTATTATTTCATGATACTTACCCGAATGATGAATATTCGCTTGCAAAAATTGTTGCATATAATATTGTTACCATGAATGAATAATGACACCTTCTAATGACATCAGTGAATTATTCATAAGCTAGACGCGAAATCGCCATAATGTAACAGTTGTCGTCTGATGAGACTTCATTGTTGGATCGGAACTTCGTTGAGAAGTTCAGATATGGCTCACACATCCCTGTCCACTGGAACATATATCACATTCAACTTGAAGTATTTGACGCTCAGTGGTAAGCCACTACCCTTCTATGGGAGAGAACTCTCCCATGCTCTGAAGAAACTGGTGATTTGCCTCAAACACATGAGCAATCAATAACCAAATGGTCAATCAGTTTGAGTTAATATATTCATTTATTCAATTTTCCATAAATTTTTCAACATTTGAGAGAGACTATCGTTTAATGATATTTCCTTTCCTATCTATATTTCAAAAATGTCGCTATTGTTTTAAGGTTCTCAGATTTTTTCAATGAAATTTCATCGACGAGCCAAGTCAACTTTAGTCTATTGACCACTTTACTACAAAAACAGTGTTCATAATCTGCAATAATCATTTCCTTTCAGCTCTTTACAGAGATAAGATCGTGTCAGAAACCATCAGACTATCAAAATTATTCACTATAGTATGGATACTAGACGCACTATTCTGTGAAATGTTTTTCTACTTAGAGTGTTTGAACGAGGATCGAAGAACACTCAATGATGTCTTAATCGGGTATATCAATGCCGAATGCTCTTTTGCGCAAAAACATTTTATTGCTGATGTTACAGTTATACTTGCTTAAGAAGTTTTGTTGAGACGTGGAATTTTTGGATCCTGTTGGTGACAGATTATTTGATGTTCACAGTCGTGACCTTCACTGTTATAGCGAACGACTGTTTGGTTATGTGCCTGACGTTTCATATTTCCACTCAATTGAAAATACTCAACTTTCGTCTAAGGAAATGTTGTCGGAGTTATATATATTCTGCTTTCAGTGAGATATCAGCGAGTGAAAAATCAAAAAATTTTGCGTGTTCCCAAATTGACATGGAGAAATTCAATTCAAGTCCAAATCAAGAATTGATCTATTGTATTCAACATTATCAACAGATTGCCCGGTAATAGTTCATTGGAAAATTTATACATATGAATTTCCGAGGTCTAATACGTGAACTAACGAGTTCTAGAATGGTGGACGTAATGCAAAGTGTGTACGGAATTATTCTATTTCCACAATTAGTTTCAAGTGTGGTAATGATATCCCTTACTGGAATCCACTTATTCGTTGTAAGTATTTCATTAATCGTAGGGTAGCCGTGAACATCAGCTGCATTATTTTTGTTCCTTCATTGCTAATTCTCTAAGACAAAAACAGTCAGCCTTAATAATCCCATTCCTGCTGGACAAACTATTCTGGCGCTGTTGAGCATTTTGTTCCAATTAGTTGCTTACTGCTGGGGTGGGAATACCATAATTTCTGAGAGTGATCTCATCAGCTCAGCGACATATAAATCGAACTGGTATAAGGCTGATAAGCAATTTCAGACAAACATGCTAATTTTTACAGCGATGACTCAAAATCCACTATCTCTGAGCGCTTTTAGCATTTTTGAACTTTCACTACCTACTCTGAAAAATGTAAAGAACTCTTGAAAACAAAATATGCTATGATTTCAATCATTTGCAGATTTTATTTCAATATCCAGTAAATCTGTTTTCTCATGTAGTGTATTACTCCGCATAGGTACTCGTTAAATCTTATTCAGCGATGGCGCTAGTAAAGAGAGCTAACGAATGAATGGACGATGGCAACTGTGACAATCGGTGACTTCCGTATTTTGTACGTAGACGAGTTCTAAATTATTCAAATTTACAATCGGAAGAAAAACATTGAAGATGTCCGGGTAGAAGTCATTAATGAATGCATCCCTTCTGTAGAGGAACTGGATATGAAGACAATAAATGTTGATAACTTTATGGTGGAACCCTATCTTCTCGTCTAATCTTTTCGAAATGTTGGAAAATCAACCGATACTATATGATGACTATGATGACCGTCGCATATCGAAAATTTTCACTATTCAATACCTGACACAGTCAGGAGCAAATATGTATGATTTAAAGTGTTGATTGTAAAATAGAACACATCGATCGCTGTTCATATTGTAAAGTATATATGCCCGTTGAATAATAAACAATAGTTTATTAAATACATTGCGGCAAAAAGAGTATCAACAAAAAGATACACAAAGAAGTGACGTCTTCGTGGACTAAGAACGAAGATAAAAGAACAGCGAGATAGTATATTGTGTCATAAGGACTGTCAGCGAAGCTTTGTAAGGAGTACTGTAAATTCGCACTAGTCACAAATCGACGCCACCGTTTACATTTGTGATCGCAACCTAGCTGTGGGAGCCATCAAGTGGTCTTTACACTAACTACTCTTAGCGGGCAACTAATGAGATTACTGGGTACTCCTTGATCTCATTGGTTGGGCTCCATGATTGGTTTCTTTCTAGGGATCTCATTGGTTGCCCCCTCAAGAGTTAGTTTAGAGGCCACTTGATGGCTCCCACATCTACGTTGCAATCGCGAATGACACATTAGTATATTATGTCATCAGGCGATAAAATGATTATCTGGCGAATGTGGCTTTATAATTCGAGCCGAAGGCGAGGATCGTGATCACAGGAGTCAGAAAATTGTTTTATCGCCTTGTGACGTACAATATTTTGTCTCCGGACCCGAAAAACGCGATTTAACCGAGGGAATCAATGTTAGAATTGCGGTTTTACGGTCTTAGGGACATAAAATAATATTTTATGCCCCAAGTACTGAGATCCGCGTTCTAACCGAAAAAAGTGAAGTTAAAATTCGTGGTTTATCTGTCCTCGGGACATAATATACTATTTTTTATGATATTTATGTGTACAATACTGCGTCTTCGTCCGTCGAAATAAAATAAAATATTCTAATAACCGAAAATTGCAAGCTTTTCGAAGTAATGTAAAAAATGCAAAAAAACTCGCCGAGGTAATTTACGTAAATTACGTCGGTAAAAAACAGTGTAATTTACCAATGTAATGTACATGCCCAACCCAGCCCCACAGAGGGTATCGGCTGTTACGTCCCAAGCTGGTGGTTTGCTCGTTCAGATGGCAGGTCCGTTGTCCATAGGGTGCTAAAGCACTCTGCTCCACAAGTGCAAGAATATTCGAAATAATTGTACACAGAACACGGATTTAATGCTAATGATAACTTTTCAAACGGTTCCACAACAGCAACTACTTGGTAAACTCTTGAAAATAAAAATTAAACTGAATATCGCTCTTCGACTATTCCGGTCCACGTAGGTAGTGGATCTCATCTTACACTTACTCTTAAAATTACTCTAAGTCTCGCTAGCTGCAAAGCTCTTCCCACAGAAAAGAGTATAGAGCTGAAAACAGCCCCCATTTGCGTTCACTAAGTGATTCTTGACGTACTAGTGGCTAATTTTTTTTTTATTCGATAGATATTGATACGTAGAACAAATTTTTCTACTGGTTTTTTGCATTTCAAGTGGGGCACATATAAGAAAAACACTAAAAAGGCCTTTGAAGGGGCCTTTTTCGCGATTTGTGAGGAAACGGTCAACTTTTTTCAATTTTTTATGAAATTCTGTTTTAAAGATTTCAATGAGTTTTACATTTTTTGTCTTTTGCATTTTTCGATTAATCACATCCTGAGCTCGTAATTTCAATTAGTTTATCAATGTTATAAAAAAATGAAAATACTAGTGGCTGTTTTTCTTACTAATCGATAGCTTTCGTTATTTAAATGAAAATAGTTTTCATCTGCTGAAAAAAAATTACACAAAAATGGGCTATTTTCTGGTGACACTAGCGGCGACCTTGAGCGATTTGGGCAATGTAGAAGCGGATCACTGGCGATGAGACCTCTGAAATATATGGCAACCCTGCTCCTCAGCCTGACCATACCGTAGGCGCGTATCGTCGCGACCGTATGAGAGTGGCCTTCGGTTTTACCCCCACTATTCCGAGTTCGTAGCTCCTACCATGGGAGTGGGGAGAATTCTAACCAAAACCGAAAACCATTCTGACATGGTCGCGACATAGCGGCAGCAACGAGGGGTTCCTTGAAGGGTGCACGTCACTCCGACTGTTTCTGCATAAATAAAGGACTTTTCTAGCGAATGAATTGGTTGAGAGTATGTTCGATAGTGTTCAGTGAAGACAACAAGTTCTTTTGTTAGTACGAGGGATCTTGAAACAGACTATTTGAGATGGATCAAGACGAAGGACGTCATGCGTCATACGTCAGAATGCGTTAAACCAAGGCAATGTTGGCGTAGCACGTCATGCGCCGCTCCTCCGAAACCAGAATGGGCCGAATCAAGGGAATGTTCACGTAGTACGTTATGCGCCGCTCATCAGAAACCAGAATGGGCCGAATCAAGGAAATGTCCGCGTAGTACGACATGAGCCGCCCATCAGACCCCAAAATGGGCCGAATCTAGATGGATTCTTCCACTTTGATGAGGTTCTTGACCTATTTCCGCCAATTAGGGGCATATTTAGCCGTCATTTCCGCCCCATTGATGCCGAAGAAGGTAAATCTGAAAAGAAAAAATAATTAATCCCCCACAGACGAAGAAAATAAAATGAAAAATCCTTGCACATTTGCTGTGAAATTCCAGTTTTCCTGCGCAATTCTCTGAATTGGATCATTTTCAGTAGAAAAAAAAATAATAGATTTTTTTCCAATGAAAATTTTTCGATTGCAATTCCTCAAAGTTTTTACCTTCACTTGAAATGTAGAAGGACTAAAAAAACCTTAAAAAACATGCGGAGGAATGTCTATATAAAAAATCTCAACAGAAAAATTTGAATAGAAAGATAAAAGTATTTTTTTTGTCAATTAATTTTGCTTATGTTTAAAAAAAACGTTTGCAATTGAGAAATTTGCACACGAAAAAATGAAATTCCGATAGAATTTCAAATAAAATTCTGCAGCTCATGCTTCGCGATTTCCTTTTCAATTTTTGCCAAATGTGCGAAAACATATTTATAATTCCATTCGTTCGATAAAATTTTTTTTCCATTCAGATAAAATCATTGAGGACAGTGCGGCCATATGTGACGTCTCCACCGACACTCACATCATCCTCCAATTATTCTCTTCATCGAGAGCTCTACCCGCACTCCCAACGAATGCGGGCACCTCTCAGAAACCAACTGCCAACAAAAGGAAGGATCCGACTGCTGCTGAGATATTCACACCAGCAAACCCCGCAATCTATGGTGCTGATACCGTGAGGGCACCAGTTATCGCACGAACCCCTGTTATCGGAAATCGAGCGCTCTAACGACGGAATTTGGCATTTATCAAATATAGCTAATCATCGACGGCCATTTAGCCTTGTCTCTTTGTCGAGTTGAATGAGTGGTCTACAAGTCACAATTTTTTTGAATATTGAAATAATTGTGTGTAATTAATACGAAGATATTTTATCTGACCGTCTGGTGACTGATGTGTTCGTCAAGTGTGATGTAGTAGGCGAAGGCTGAGTTTCCTGGAGGTTTCACAAGGATATACCAGCAAAATGTGAGTAGAAAATTGATTCGAATTAATTTGTATAGGTTGAGGGATAGATCTAGAATACATACACATCAAAAAAAGGAAGAAAATATTTTTTTTTATGAAAGAAATCACATTTCCGGAATCTGCAAGCCCCGAGTGTGGGCTACCGCAGTTAACGCACGGTCATTTATTCGCCTTCTAACCTCGAAAGATCCATTCTGTCAAGTGCCGGTATTCTCTTTGAAACGGTTTTTTTGTTAATCTTTTAATTATTTGATGATGAGAACAATGATGAAAATAAAAAACAAAATAGTAGAATCGAGAAATTGACCCACTTTTTCTATCTTCTAGGTCCACGCCTGAAAAAACGACTAAAACTAAAAAATCAAGATCACAATACAGCAAGGATGATTTACGAAGAGCTCTGGAGGCCGTGAATTCAGGGAGAACACTAGGAGCAGTGAGCAAAGAATACAATATTCCCAAGTCAACATTGTTTGATAAGAAAAGGGGGAAAACAGCACCTGAAATTATTCAACCAGGTCCTGAGTGTGTCTTGGGGGAAGTGTACGAAAAAAAGTGGCTCGTTCAATCAAGAAGGAGAAGATGTTGGCAGAAAAGCAGAAGAAGGAAGAATTGGCCAAAGCCAAGAAGAGGAGTCCCAGTATTGTGGCTAAAAAGAGAGGCATAAAAAGGAAAAAACCAGTGGAAAGTAAAATAAAAGGAGAGGAGCCCGATGTGGCCAGAAAAATTAAAAAGGAATTATTGGATGATAGCCTCGGAGAGGACAAAGATACCAACAGCCCCCCAGCAAAAATTCTTTCCAGAGAACAATAACGAATAAACCTTCATTATATTAAGTATTTGTACCTTATCATTGATTGATGTTAATTTTTAAAGGTTTATGACTGTTGGGAAAATAGTAAAACTATTGTACGTATGTATATTACGTACGTATATTAAATATTTGTACCTTATCATTGATTGGTGTTAATTTTTAAAGGTTTATGACTGTTGGGAAAATAGTAAAACTATTGTACGGATGTTTGTTATGAGTTATTTCCTCTATTTCTTTTGATCAACCTCTTGTAATTCACTTCGTCCGATAACTACATGCCTAGTGTCCGAGAACTGCAGTGGGTCGGTTTGGGGCGTCCGATCACTACCGACTGGGAACGGTGTTCAGTTTTCGTCAATATTTATTGAATTTAGTGGAATTTCGATAAAAATCTATCATTTTTGCAGTAAAAAAATATCAGACTTCACATTGAAACCATCAGACTCATTAATTAATGCATGAAACGCGAATGATCCATTATTAACTTGCAAATTTTTCTTAACCGTGCGATAACTGGTGCCCTCACGGTATTCAAGATAGGATATCATCATTTCAACCACGAGGTCTATATTTCCCAGTTGACAGACTTAACAAGAAACTTTTGGTCCTCGATCTTGAACATACCCTCTGCAATCCAAATGTGGCATCATTTCCCTCCGTCGAAGCGTGTCGGCCAAATTTATCCGGATTTTTACGCCGAGTATATCTTTATTATGAAATCGTCATTTGGTCCGAAAGGAGCAGGAACTGGACTGCTGCGACATTACGTGGACTGGGACTAATGAATTATCCCTTCTACAAAATTGCGTTTCAGTTGACAGCTCGCGAGATGGTTACAGTGGGAACTCAATATGGATTGGTCGACGTGAAACCTCTAGATATTATTTGGGAGAAATTTCCGTTGAAATATTCTGCTCAGAATACGATCATCGTTGATGATCACGAATGGAAGATCGCGATGAACCGCCAATCAGCTTACCACATCAAGCCCTATTCAATGAAGAATCGAAGAACAGACAAGGAGCTGATTACTCTCGCGAGTTATCTGGAGGTAATTGCCTCTGTGGAGGATTTCATGAACAATTCGCCACAGGAGTTGGAGAATCCCAGGAAAGATTTTATACAGAAGACCGGATGGGACGGTCGACGTGCAGGAAGATCGTGTCTGTTTGAGCATCAGGTGGGACGAGAATATAGTGAAGTTACAGAATCTTCGTGCGGTAGTCACTGGGGCGGAGGTCAAGACTCTGATCGAAACAGCTATTGGGTTTCCAGTTAAACAGCAGAAGTTGATTTACTCACCTATTCGTAAGTCTTGTTTTTTTATCTTCAATTGAAATCCTTCCATTTACTTAATTGTGTGAACGATCACGCACGAAGTTCGCAACCTGGCACCGGCACGGAGAGACACAGTCAATAAAAATTACGTATCTTTCCCGTAATTTCGAAGCGAAATGTGGTTGTAGGAAATTTTACGGGACTGTCACGGAATTTTTCCAGAGCGTTCGGTAGTTTTTATCTGAATCTCCTGTGAAAAATTACCATACCGTCACTGAAATTTTCTGAGTCGATTTCGTAATCGGCGAGCGAGTTGTGAATTCCGTAATTTTTACTGAATATTTCTCTCCGTGGGTGAATTATTTCTGCATTTTTTCATTTAGTTGAATAATGTAAGGACACAATTACGAATGTTTGAAATAAAATGGTAAAATACCGAGAAGAAATAGAACTGAGCATGTTCGTATCATGTACATTCAACCTACAGTTTTACGTGTCTCGAGAACCTAACTGACTACAGTTGATTCGCACCATCATGTGTGATTGAATTCTGATCATTCACTTGAAATTCTGTCATAACATCGTAACCTACGAGTTACAAAGGAAATAGTCGTGAGCTCTAACGACAAGAAAGAGTCAAGAGCCCATCACTATTAACCTAGCTGCTGATGTGATGTTAAACCCCAACAAACAAACAGCAAACAATTATATTGGATTTGTATTGAAATTCTATTAGTTTGTAGCTGATTCTATGGAAGCATTCCGCAGCTTTACTTTTATGGAAAATGTCCACTAAAACTATTTACTGGAAAAAAAGTTCATCTTTCTGTATAATTTTATTCTATTGAAACATTTTCTATAGAAACGCCTCGACATGAATTTTCCAAGTTTTTTCCTCTCTATCATTTTTTTGTTATTGAAAAAATCGAACAAAAAATTTAGAAACTTTGAATCCGTTATTGAAAAATCGAATTCGATTGATTTATTTTCTGTAGAATATTTCCATTAAATATTTCTATTGAACGAAACGCACGGATAAGCTGTGGAATTTTTCAATACAATCGGCGAGAAAACCAAGAGAAAGTTCAACAGAAATCCACTCGAATTTTCTAGCGAATTCACTAGGTTTTTCTATTAAATTTTTTCACACATGATTCTTTGAAGAAATTGTTTACGTCCCTTTTTCACGCCATCTACTGCAAGGGAATTTATGAAAATTCAGGGTATGATACGTCGATTCATGAATTGGTTATTTTCTGAATTTCGTAAATAAAAAATAATTGCGCTCTATTTACACAATTTTAAAAAAATTGTACCTCCATGTTAGGCAGAGGCAATGAGGCACAATAATGCGCGCACGCGCATTATTGCGCAACTAGAATAGGTTGATCTTTGGGGTGAGATTCTGCGCGTCGAGATACGCGGCAGCGTATCGGCCAAGGAAAATTTTTGACTCTGACTGTCCAACACCTCAGGCCGAGCGCTGTCGGAAGGGTTAGGCATCTGTCGATAACCACAATTTTTTACCTGACATTGTAAAAAACCCGCAATTTACGTAATGAATGTAAAAAATGTAAAAAACCAGCCGACATTACCTTTTATCGAAAACCGTGACGCTTCGCGAAGATTATACCTCGCGAGGGTGATAAGTCACGAGGTTCATACCTCGCCAAGATCACACGTCTCGAGGGTCACACCTCGTAAGGGTCATACCATGTAACGGATGAATTTTACAAGGGTCAATCGCATTATTTATTGATCTCTATTGAATTCGTCGCGTCATCTTTTGTCTTGATATTATCTTGTTTCATTCAGCATTCTTAAATGACAAAAGTATATAATTCAATTGTCTTTGGTAGCTTTGAATTCTTCAGAACAAAATGGTTTTTTTTCAGGTCTAACTGGACTTTTCCGGGACTCCAAATAATAAAGTGGAGAATCCGATAAAGCTCAATAGATAATGAGATTGACTTTCTCACAATGAAGATGACCTATGACTTTGGTCTTTTGCAACGTTTGACCCTGGTGAAATTTACTCTTTATGATGTATGAGGCTCATGTTGTTGAGTTTCTTAAACCGCGAATCGTACCACGTGATGTAATAGTGCATTATGTCACTAGGCGATGCAAGTAGTTTCTGACGAATGTGGCTTTATAATCCGAGCCTTGGTTTCTGTTTTTATGGAATTTGTATGTAGGCTACGACTCAACTGCAGTTTATTCATACTACTAATCAATCTTTTTTTTGCTTCAGCCCGACCACGACCCATTTTGAGGAATCCACTGATACGGGTGCCGTTTAGGCAAATGCTCTTTCGAGGCGGACGACGACGTAGACGACAGATTCATCGTAGGCAGGGAAATCCTTAATTTAAATTTTTTTGTAGCGTGGGAATTCAACCCTCGTTACTCACCTGAGGTGTATGGCCCACCCCAGGCATTCTTTTAAATAATTCGTTTCAACACTTCATCAGTGATCAGATCGAATATCATCGGAGGAATATTATTATTAACACTTTGAACGATCTACTTGCATTCTCTTCTTTTTATTGCCTTGATTTCTGATGCGTAAAATATCATAAAGGGACCTCTGTTTAAAGGCCAGGCAAGTAATGAACATTAAGGGGAATAGTAGCAACTGCAACAATCACCATTGAAATATCATTTGGCATGATATTTGAAATGAATTCACTTCATTCTCAGGGAAGTCCTATTCTTTAAATGAATGTAATCTTCATTGATGAAACAACTAATATTTTGTATTCAACTTAGAATAAAAGAGAATTATTTTTTATGTGTAATGTTTAAATACCACGTTTAGTTTATATTCTATGCTATTAAATTTTTCATTCATTTCATTCGGATTTCAGAATTCTATAATATTCTCTCTTCTTCTCCTACGGCGTCAGGTCTGAAGTTTCGAGCTGACGTGAAGTCCACTGATCGAACTCGTCAATCATTTCCCGAGACATTGCTACCTTCCACTGATTTACTTCACCACTTCGCAGGAACTTCTCCCCTGTCGTGGAAATGTTAAATTGTTTCATAGCCTTTATCCATTCTTCCTTATTCACCGCTGGGTTTTTTTTCATGTTTGAAAAACTGAGATGGTCCAACAGAATCTCCAACTTTTCAGTAGATAGTGAAGGCTTTCCCAGGAATTCTGATGTTTTGTGAATCACCGATGATAAATCCTTAAGAATTAAAAGGATTTTGGTAAGTTTTATAGAATTTTTTTGTGGAATGCAAATTCATATTTTCTATTTTCGTGGGAATGTATCTAATGTGAAAATCATACATATTATAAATGGGTAGAATTATTCTGGAAAGAAGGGCAGTTTCAGCTTACCGATTTCATATCCTCGAATGCCAAGAACAAAATATTCAATTGGGGATCGTTTCTTCGATTCCAGAATCCCAAAATGTGATCCCAAAACGGACAATATAACACTGAAAAATAAAGATAGGAAGTTTCCTCTATATATAATAATGAAGAAAGAAAGAGGGTGAAAATTTAGGGAACGCTATCGGTATTCTTATCTATAGGATAGCTTTTTACAGTACAGTAGACTCCCGTAACAACGTTTCCTCTCACATTGATTCTTCTTTGCTCAGCTGCTTCCTCTACTGTACTACCCACGGGCCCGGGAGTAAACACTCCAACGTTATCTTTGAGAAGGCATTGTCTCTAAATTCCAAGAAAGCCGAAAAATAAAATACGCTAAATATGAATTTTCGATCATAAAATTCAGTTCCCTCTAGATAATGAATCAGAATGAAGAAAATAACAACAAGATAACCAAGAAATTAAAAGAAAGAGAATTAAGCGGAATCTTAAAACTAAAACTGCAAGACCAAAACCACTTTGATAATGAAAAAAGTTTTTTGATTTAAAAAAATCAGCTGGCTATAAAAAGAGAAGTTAATTAAATGTATATTGAAATGTTGAGGTAATTAAAATTGACGTAATTAAATTGATGTGATTAAAATTAGTTAATAAGGCATTAAATTCAATAAGAAGAAAATTAAATCCTTAGTATTTTTATTTTATGGCTCCAGTTCTCAGAAATCTCGCCTCGTGTAAGTGCGTGGTGGAGGTCGCGAAATGCAGTCGCATTCTCCGAATTCACTTCCCCTATTCCCCCATGAGTGCGACTGTAACGGGAGTCTACTGAACTCTCGCTACTTGCACATCCATTAGTTGCTCGTTTCCGCCCCCCACTCTTACCCCCCTATAGCTTTCTTTTGTCCTCCGTGCGTAAACACAGAGATCCAAATAATTTTTTTTGAAAATGAAACTATTCATTCCGTCTCATTTTCTCTGAGAAATTGGATCGGCATTGAGTGAGGAGTGGGAGCCGGTGGAAAGTTTCTCTTTTCTTGGAAACCCTACAGCCTTTTCGATGAACAACTAGCGAGAGCCTACTGCATTGAAATTCTATTCGGAATGATATTGGTTTTCTGCTGATTTTTCTTGAGAAAGTCCAGTTTTTTCAACAAGGTTTCATGAAAATACCAACAGAAAACACGTAATTGACAGAAAATTGATAAATTAGTATTATTCGATGCAACGCATTGTCAAGTTTGTTTTTTTTTATAAATCATAGAGAAGCGAAATCTTAGGGAGTATCTACTCTATGGCTTTTCTTATATAGAAGACAAAACATTTGCACCCGATTAGTCACAGGGGGGGAGGGGCAAGCCCCTCGTTCGTAACTGAACCAATTATTAAATTTCCATTTTACAAATGAACTGGTGATACCCACACTTATCAGCCAAAAAAAGTTGACAGAATGCATTGAAATCCCCTCCATATCCCTCCATGAGTCGAGAGTGATGATAGTAAGATATGCAATTGTCCTTTACATTCCTCCGAACGTAAACAATTTTGGCAGTAGTTTTACCCTCCCGGAGGGCACGAGGCAGAAAGTGAAACGGTAGATGCGTTTTTATAAATCTCGGAGAGGGGAGGTTGTCGCATAATTCTATGCTCCTCGTTATTTCGGGATCCGATTCTGATAATTCTTTGGGTATCAGTAAGAGATCTGAAATAGCGGTTAGCCTGAAACGAAATTAATCATAAGAATGTCATTCACGATAAGGGTTTGTGGCTCCTTTCATACAGTAAATTGTCTGCTTTTGGCTGAATATATCTTCAAGATTGAGTCACTCACTCGAAAAATGGAAACCGATCCGACAAATCTGTTTTTGCACCTTCGAGATCTACGTCGTTTGCTAGACACCAGACCATCTCTTGGGTCCAGGTGGTGCCTCAAAGTAAAAAATTATAATTATAATTATTATTCCGCTAAATAGTGAATTGATGATCGTGAACTAGTATATTTCAGGGCGAGTGCCATGGGGTTTTTTACTCGCCTGAAGTTGACATCCGAGCCGAAGGTGAGGACTGGCTAACTACGCGAATAAAAAAAACCCATAGCACTAGTCGTAAAGGATATTTTTCCGTAGTGATTTTCACTTTGACGAGTATGGGGAAGGGCCAATACCAATCCCCGGACGAGGAAAAGTGAAGGTCCGTACGAAAAAAATATAATTGGACTCACCAGCCTTGGGAAAAGTACAGACCCATATGTCATCATCTCGAACTTTGAAATTTTCAATATCATCTGCATGTTTGGTGAAGGCTTCTGGGAAACGTACACCTTTTATTGTGATGAAATTACTCTGGAAGTGACTCTTGAAGAGTTCCTCCCACTTTTCATCACTGTTTTCGAATTGATTGTCTTTAATTTTTCCCTCTTCTGCTGCTTCCGACATTTTTATTTTTCGACACTCAGACATAAGTTGGTGGTTGATAACTGAAACTGAATGACTTACCCAGTGGCAAATCGCCAAGTAATGCGCCACCCGAAATGATACGCTACCGTTTAATACAGATAAGAAAAATAAGAACGAGTGGGACTGACCGTTCATTTTCATCCATTTAAGAGAATGGAATTTTTTTTCCATCGATATCGTTAATGATGATGGATTATGTTGATCTTGTGGCCTGGCCTCTAGTCAGTCAACAAGCTGAAGTATAAATGATGGGTACAGGAAATTTAACGTACTAACAAATTGAGATTTAATTCTTTTATATTTATTTATTGGTATCTGCGACATTGCGAAGAGTGCGGCAAAATGTAAATTTAAGGATATCCAGGTAGTTTCAGATATTTTATCTGAAAATCGTCAGAATTTGTAGAATAGACCAAGACTATTTTTTAGGCGCAATATCAACTTTCGTTTCCGAACATTTTTTCGAAAAAACGATTTTTGAAAAAATGAAATTCAACACATTGCGTCCATAAAAGCTGTATACTTCTATCTTCAATCCAATAGTTCATAGTCTTTACCGATTATAATTTTGTTCGTTACACTCTTTCGATATAACCCTCACCCGGTGGCTTGGCGTAGTTGGTAAGTTCATGACCTCACACCAAGTTGGTTTTTATTAAAACTTTTTCAACAAAAAACACATTCATAATCACATCATCGCACACGAGTCATCAACTAATTTTACCACCAGTAAATGTAAACACATCTTACCTCAAAATGTACCAGTAAAATATAAAACAGTAGGTTAAACTTGTTAATTATACAAGTAGGGACTACGCACCAACAAAAGACAATGAACATTTTTTATATATATAGACGTAAGCAACAGATGTATAAAGATATATTAATCGTTAATAAATATTTATTGAAAAAGAAAAAAAAATTGCCTCACATGCGAAAGGTTCCGAGTTCAAATCCCAGCCGGGTAGAATGGTGCCATCTAACCATTTAAAGTCTTGATCACCATCGCAGTACACCCTAACCGGGTCGAAGCGATGTAAAATAACGATAAAAAAAAAGATATACCTCTCGAGACGTCAGAACCTTGCAACCTTAGCCTCTTGTGAGGTATGACCCTTCCCGGGTAGAAATCACGCCGCTCGAACTCGGCTCGGAACCCGTATCCCAGCTAGAAATACGCCACTCCGCCCCAGCTTGGGATAAACTCCACGCGCGTCATATGTACCCGAGGTTGAGCCGCGTCACGCGCTCACAGCCCAGCGTTAGATTATTACGCGAAACGCCGGGCTTTAGTTCAATGGCCACTGCTCAACCTCAGGTTCATTTCCAATTAGTCAATCCCAGTATACTTAACTTCAATAATGATTTGACAGGTCCGATGGCATCGTGATTTGAGCGAAAAAACAATCGAATAAATGTGAAGATGGCATGCTTTTTCAGATGAACAATCACAAGCTCATCAGAAATAACGCGATATTAACTAATCGAATGGGATTAAGCTGAAAATACAAGGTAGAACAATTCACTGAAACGTAATCAAAACTTTCGTTTTTCTCGCGAATACAACAAACAAAATCAAGAAAAATAATCACTTGAAAAACGTTAACGAACCTTTATTATTAATTATCAACGCTACAGGAGAGGATATTCTTCATTTTTCGATAGGCCTACGAGTTCTAAGAATATTCTACGATTTATTAGGGAAATGTTGAATACAGGTATGCCAAAATAACACGCATGAAAAAATTCAACAGAAAAACCTAGCGCTTTCTATTAAATTTCTATTGGAATTCTATGAGAATTCTCTGGAAGTTCTATTAGAATTCTATTCGTTTCTTGCGCCGATTCTATAGGAGATTATGCAACTTCATAGAGTCTTTTTGTTAAGGTAAAATTTGGTGCAAGAAAGTAAATAGGTTTTTATGTTCCTATAGATTTTCTTAGGCGTAAGATTTCTAAGTTTTTCCGCTCGGTTTTTCTTCTTTTCTTTTAATCAAATGCAGGGACAAAACTTGGAAAAATCATGCCCAATAGTTTTTGTGGAAGAAATCCTGACAGAATAAATTATCTAGAAAAATCAATGGATTTTTTTCTACAAACAAATATCTATTAAAAATGCAGGGGAAAGTTGCATAATTTTCAATGGAATTGACGCAAAAAAAAATAGAATTTTTCAATAGAATTGCAATAAAACTTAAATAGAATTCTCATAGAGCTCCAATAGAAATTCAATAGGAATTCTTAGAGAAAGTGCCAGGTTTTATATTCGATGACAGAGGGAAAAATCAGTAAATTTCAAATTTTATAGAAAGTTCAGTGGAATTCCATTTTTTTTTTATAGTAAGAAGACAAGGATTTTCCAAAGTATTCAAATTTTAAATCGATATTCTAAAAATGCATAAATATCATTCTATTCCACCCTCCACTCGAAACGACACGACTCAATCGGAGCTGAGTTCTAAGCGTTGAGCCACAGCTCAAACTCAAGTGCCGGGTTATGCCATCTGACGAGCGTTCGACTGTGAGCCGGTATGGAGCGGCGGGTCGCGGCGTGAACTCGGGTCAAGCGGCAAGCCGAGGCTGAGCTCGCGCTCACCCGAGTTGCGGCTGAATCCCCGGTTGAATTTCTACCCGGGTTGCGGCGTTTGACTCTCACGAGGCAAGACCAGTGCAATATTTGACCCTAGAGACGTATGACCCTACGCATCCGTTTTGCCCAATCCGTTTTACCCCAATCGCCCTTACGCATCGCCCAGTTCCAAAACCTTGTCGATATTCATCTTGAATTGTGGAATTGCTCGATATACTGAATATTCGGCTTCACAGGAGACTCAAAAGAAAAATCTGAAGTTTTTAAATTTTTCGAGATCCACTCATCAAATTGGGCCAAAATATTGGGGGACATTACAGTTTTCCACTGGTTCACTTGCCCTCGTCGTATGAATTCTGCCTCTCCTGAGGCGCCGAGGTACTGCTTTGTGAACTCAAACATGCTCTTGTGATTGACCGCTGGATTCTTCTTCATGTTTTCGAAACTCAAGTGGTCCAGCAACTGGTTTAATTCCTCTGAAAATAGTTTGGCGTTCTTCAGAAATTTCGCAGTTTTCTGGATCACCGATATCAAATCCTTGATTGGGAAAAGAACTTACAGTTAGATACATTGATCTGAAATTTTGGAAATTTTCGTACGCGCAGAAGAGGATTATACTCACCGATTTCATGTCTTCATACTTGAGAAATAAAATGTTGTATGATGAATCATTCCTTTTATTCCAAAAACCGAATATGTGATTCCAAAAAGGACAGTAAGGAACTAGAATGATGAAAGACATGCAATGACGACATCATTTAATCCTCGATCACTCGCGCTCAGCCGCCAGCCTTCATCCGTCGCACCGTTAGCGCAGGGCTGCTGGGTTAAATCGAGAGCGTTGTTGTCACCTTGGCGCCTACCGCTATGCGCGTATTCCAAGTGTGGCGGTGAATGTAGCAACACTGTCGCTCGAGGAGTCGACAGCGACTCACTGGCACCGGGCGGTGCGGCGCTGCTTTTCTGTCTGTTCGACGTTTCTTTTCTTTTTTTAGCTAAATAAATTTCCCGAGAAAAAAACGGACTACGCCAACGCTTAATAAAAGGATTGATCTAGGAGCTGTAATTTTTTCCGAATTTTTAAGCGTCAAGAAACACGCTAAAATATAAAAAACCGAAAACGGGCGGCGCCGCGCTCATTGAGTGAGTGATCGAGGGTTAACGAAAATTATCCCTAAAATACGCCACTGTTTTCAACTGTTTTCAGTTATGGCTGATGGTAGATCATCTATAATTAATTACCTTTATCACCCAGAAAAAGTCTGCAGAATTGCTCGAAATCCCCCCGGAACGCAAAATGTTTGGTATGATGATAGAAAGATATGCACACATCCTTTGGATTCCTGCAGACATACACAATCTTTGCCTGGGTACGTCCCTCTCGCAGATCGCGAGGAAGAAGCTGAAATGGAAGATGAGTTTTGATGAATCTAGGGCGTGGTAGGTCCTCCACGAATTTCACACTATCGTGGACGAACTCATGATTCGCCAGTTCTGGGAACTTCTCAATGAGTGCTGCATTATCAACACGAGCTGACGATCTGGAAAGGAGATTATGAATACCGTGTTTATCTACATCGAGGTGGCAAATCATCACAGATGAGAAAATTTAGTAGAGACCCTCAACCGCAGAAGTTTGCCGAAGCTGAGAGTCAACTTGGCAATGTGAGAATTTTCCATCGTCGGTTGCATAGGTTATTCATTAACCCAGCGAAAAATCGCCAAGGTCACAATATAAATTCCTAGGCGTAAAAAATTATTCAAAAAATCAAACAAAAAACTGTGAAAATTTACGCTGATGAATTTCTACAAAAACAATCTCAATATAATGAATAGAACGGTGAAATGTTATGATTTCTTGATACAATATTTTTATTGAACATTTCTATGTTAAGAACGCGTAGAAAATCTACGGAATATTTCAATAGAATCAACTAAAAATTAATAGAATTTCCAATAGAAATTCCATACCATGTTCTAGTGCATGTGCAAGGTTTTTCCCGTAATTTTTTCGTACGTAATGTTTTGAAAATTACTTACTCGAGGAATGGAAAACGAGTTGTCAAATTCACCTCCGCTCCTTTGAAATCGAGATTGTGACTGATGCACCAGACCATTTCTTGAGTCCAGGTAGTTCCTGAATGATAAAATTTATTATAAGAAGAATAAGCTATTTAATTATATCTCCATTAATGATTGTCCTTTTAACCCTTCATGGTCACTCTTTTTTTAGCATGAATTAAAGATACATCAGTCATCCGCATCCGCTGCATATAAAGTGCACTCAAGATTTGTAAAAGAAATCTGAAAAATTCCTGAACGAGCATTTATGGTGTTTTCTCATTGATATAACTCATATCATTAGGAGGCATTAACCATTGATAGTTTTTTCTACAAAAGTTAAGGGCATTCAAAAAAAACTCCGTAATAGTAGAAAGTTCATATGTGGCGCGTTCCACGCTATTTGAACGGTGAATTTAAGGATAATCGGGAGAGGAAGAAATGTTGGAGGTGAGGCAGAGGGGTTTCTATTGTTTTCCTGCAGAAAACCAATCGCTGAACAAAAAAATTGTTCCCATTCGGATTCAAAATTCAAGCAATCTTAAGGAGTATCTCCGATTCAAAATTATTTTTGGGGCTAATCAAATTTATTTGTATTTGTTCCACGCATTGAATGATTTTCAGATTGTTTTTTTTTAATAAATGAAAAAATATTAATCCATGCGAAAAAGTGGCACCATCGTCGGTAGTTTTTTTTTCACCAGGAGCTGGTACCACTGGCTCGAGGGAGCTCCAATCACAACGCTTCATCGCTCTCTCTCAAGACGTTTAAATTGACCGCGCTACCCCCACCCGATCGGTACTTGGGACGTTGCTGCTTGTTTGGGCTGCGTGCGCAGAAATTTCATTTTTCACTAACTTTTTCGCTATTATTGATAAACTAGGCAACAATCTTTTTCACTCAAAAAATCATTGATCACATGTCCTAAATGTGTCTAAAGTTTCATGACTTTGGCTGCATTTTTTCCACCCGGCCCGGCTGGAGCGCTCAAATTGGGCGGTGCACGGACCGACGGAGGCGTCACATGACTTCATTAAAAACTTAATCTTTTACGAGCCAATCAATGTCATTAAACAAAAATTTGATACAGCGTTCTTAATAATATTTCCCGCAAGATATATTTTTTTATATTTTTCAGAGTGGAACTCACGAAACTACAACCATTTTTCTAATTAATCATTTGAAAAATACCAATAATATTTTCGATCAATTTTTTTTACACAACTAGCCATTTTTTGTCATCAATAAAGTCCTTTTGAAATTTTTGGATTAAATGTCTAGTCGTTATTCACTGGAATTTTACAATTGTGATAACTTTAAGAAAAACAAATTGGGCTGTTAATAGTATCTCTGATCCTCATTCTGTGATATATGTAATTAAAAAAAAAATCTCTCCTCTTCCCCTCTTTTGTAAAATGAAAAGAAAGTTGATTGTCATTGTCTAATGTTTGGGAATAACTTCATGCGTGATCCACTTTTGTTCTATGATTGATTCTGAAGAACTGTCAATAAATATGCCCCTTCGATTTATCCTGAATTATTTCTTAATTAAATACAACAATACAATCCGTCCGGACATGATCTAAAAGCATATTCGAACACCTGAGACCAAAATTATTTATCCTAACTCGAAAAAAAATGTAAATTTCGAATTTGACAAATACAATGCTCTCATTCCGAAGCAATAATACTAATAATATATAAAGAGGATACTATTTTAGAGGAAAATTCAAGACAATCGATTTCCCATGGACATGGAGACCGAGAGGTGTCTTCAAAGGGTTAAAAATAAGATAGTAAAATCCATTTCTCTCGTAAAAGATTCTATAAAAAAATTTGAATGAACAATTTTTTTGTTAGCCTGAGCAAAATCTGACGTCGTTCCGCATCATCAAATAATTATACTGTTGATATCGTTTCATTGCACTATTTGTCTATCCGAAAACTATATCGAATCAAACGAAAAACGTCGCATATAGAACTGTTTCAGGACTCACCCGATTTCGGAAAACTGCAAACCCACACGTCGTCATCCCAGATCTTGAGATTCTCAATAGAATCCGCGATGTTTGGGTAAAGATCAGTCATCGTCACTCCTTTTGCATTTACATATCCAGACCGAAATTCATTCGTGAAAGTTTCTTTCAAAAGTTGATCCAAATCTTTGGGATCGTCTTTCATCTTCGACGCTCCTTGATCAACAAGGTGGCACTATCGCTTGAAATCGAAGGATAAATGAACAGCGAAGAGGTGATATTTCCAGTTCGCGAAATGCCATAACAATGGACTCAAGACAGTCGCACACTCCAATATTTCAATGCTTCCCCCTAATCCCCAGTTTCCCTCCTACTCTCGCGTACTTTATAGACTCCTAAAGCTGCAGTTGACCTGGAATTTTTGAATTTTTCAGGTGAAGAAACTATGGAAATTTACCTATCATTATATTTTTTCGGACGTAGTCATGCTCACATTTTGAAATTGTGATATACAGTGACCAGGAGTTATAGTTATTTTCCAGCAGGGATAGACAATAATATCAGATTTTGACAATATTAAATAGGATCATCTCCTTATATTGTTCAAAGTTTAACTATATTTAACAAATTTAAAATATAGAATTTATGAGCTAAATTTTTCGATTGATGATGAATAAAATATTTGATAATACTGGAATGTAATTTTTTATTTAACAAGCTAATTCTAACTTTGGGTACTTGATTTTCGATTATCCAAATAATCGTCAATGTTTCTACCGAAATCATTGGTTGATAGAATATTTCGAAATTTAAATGTATAAATTGATGGTTACTTTAATATTTAAAATTTTCAAGATTTATGTTAAAAATTAACAACTTCACAATTTACCGGTAATTATGATTGATTGATGCCGATAATTATGATTGACTGCCCTTTTGTGTTCAGATGAATTTGTGTTATCTTTGTAAAAAAAATACAGTTCACGCTGGGGGATCTCTTCATGAAAGCTATTGGAATGTTATTGAAAATTTTACTGGTTTTTGGCCAATTTTCATTACACATTTTACAGCATTTCCATGTAATTTTTTTCCATAAATTTGACAGAACAGAATCAATAGATTGTGATTTTGAAATATGATGCCTAAATTTTTTACAATTTTTATCGTTCCATTCAAGGATATTAAGGATATCCAACTATCTTTTACAGTTTAATATAGACCCCACTATAGATTCAACCATTTTTAATCATCAAATTTGTCAATTAAATTGCATGAGAAAAATTTGAAAAAATCGTGATTATCCAGCGTCATTCAAATTACATTTTGTACAAAATTATTATTTTTTCAACATTCGTTATTTATAAATACATAATTGAAATTCGTTCGTTAGATTACATAAAATAAAACTAGTTTTTCTTTCAATTATCTCAATTAGATCATAGAAATATGAGGACTACCCTCAGACATTGGAGCTCAGAATCGGAGCTCACAGCCCTGAAGATGCAGACTGCAATGTTTGCGTAACGTCGGCGTAATGCAATATGGATGCGTTAATTTTTTTTCTCAAGAGATCATGGAACTTACCATCGGAATACCAAAGTTTCAAAAGGATTCCCTGACTTTTACCCATATTATAGTGCACACAAGTGGATTTTGACAAAAAACAGGGGCGACCCAATACCGGGCCAGGAGCGGGCCAATGTCAGCCCAAGATTGGCCCCCTAATAAAGCTATAATTTCAAAGGAAAGAATGCGATGGCCACTATTTTCGAACTCGCCCGAAATAACATCCAAACGAATATTTTAACCCATAATTGAAAAGATTTCGATGATTATTTTTTGAATGGTCGTCGAAAAACTAAATTGGAAAAAAAAGCTCACATACATGCATACATATATACAGACATGATCTAAAAACAGCATTATCGAACTCCTGAGATCAAAATTAGTCATCTTGACACAAAAGAATGGAAATTTTAGATTTGACGAATACAATGCTTTCATTCGGAAGCAAAAATACAAGAACGGCAATTAAAATTTTATATCTTGAATTGTGGTGCGAGTATCATTTCAAAGCCAAAAACGAGAAAAATGTTTTCACCTGATGTACGGGGTAAAATGGGTTAGGCACGAAATTTTTGTCAGTTTTTTAGGTATCCCATGATGTATCTAAAATCGCTCGATAGTTATTTTTATCAATCGAAGACTTTCAAATTTCACCTAGGTCTCCCTAAGATCTAAACAATCAAAACAACAAAACATCGAACTGTACATTGAACTGGAGTGGAAACAATTGAATCTCAACAAAAAATGCTGCAAACTATTCAACTGCTCTACGAAAATATCATTTAAACATTTAAGAGAGAAAAATTCCGTTCTGATAATAATCGTAAATTCTCCTTTCACTCCTTCAGTAACAAACACATGAAATTCTTAGGACTTCATTTATATTTCATTGATTTTCAGCAAGATTCCGATCGAAGGTCATCAGCCTTCGCAAACCGTGACTTTCCCTTTTTTTCATTAGTCGTTTCCATCATTTTCTTCGTTGAAAGCAGAACAATCTGTATTCTGTATTTTCTTAGCAGAATAGAGACTGAAAATTTGGAATGATCCATTATCTACTCCGGGACATTTCCGGATACATCGCGGCCTCCCGCCGATTCCTTTCGCCCCTTGGCATAAATTCCCCGAGTTTTGTAGAAAGATCGAATTATTTGATATATATTGTGACGTGCACGAAATTTCCGGGCATGTGAAATATCCATGCAGATTCCCGAGTCGAATATCCGGACCTTATTCCCCCCTATTACCTCCTCGAGTCGAATATCTGGACCTTATTCTTCCCTATTACCTCCTCGAGTCGTATATCTGGACCTTATTCCCCCCTATTACCGCCTTGAGATATATTTCCCTCCTTTGTTCATCCTATACATCCTGAATAACTCCTTATATGATCTTGCCTCATCCTAAAGGCGTAAAAACTCTTCTCACCTGATACTTTTTTCCCCCTTCTCCTCCTGTCGAATGAAAAGGAATCATATATCCCCTGAATTAACCCTGATAGCCAGGATGATTGAGTAGCTCACTATTTTGTTTATTTCTGTTTGCGGTGAAAATCAGGGAAATTGTCACCCTTATTTTTGACTGTCGTTTCTGACCGTTATTTTTGACCCTTATATATGACCCTTGAGTATGACCTTAATTTTCACCCGTACTTCTCATGTTAATAATTCAAAATAAATAAAAATACCTTGAAAGGGTTTGTAGGTTCTTTCCAGGAGGGATGGAGTGGAAAACATTTTAGGGGGTGCAGGCGATAAATAGGTTTAACACACCTCCTGTTTTCCTCCTGAATCCTCGGAATTTGGAAATAACTCGCACGTTCAGGCGGAAACCAGGGGGTCTTCCTGAATGTAAATACACCCTAACTTCATCCTGGTCCTCCTGCTCATGATGGGTGTTCAAGGGGAAATTCAGGTCCTAATGTTCGACTCGGGTATCCATATGCAAATCCCCACACAAGTGAACGTTGATTCTGTATTTATTGACCCCCTAATGCCAATGAAACCCTCGATTTTCGCCAAAATTGAATTTTTTCGCCAAGTGAAGGTTGATTCTGTATTTTCTAACGATTCTGATGCCAATGAAACCCCCGGAGGCGCGGCAAATGTCGAAATAAAATTTTCTTTTTTCACTCGGAGCCAGAGGGTCAGATCTTAAATTTTTCCAGGGGGAAAGTCGACTTTCGCCGAAATCGAATTTTTCAGCCGGGTGAACGTTGATTTCGACTGTTTAAGCGACGGGCTATTCAGAACTCTCAAAAGTATGTGAAAAAGTGTAAACTAAAAAAGGTTTTTTTTCAAAAAAGGGAGAACTGAAAAAAAATGTTTTTCACCCGGAGCCAAAGGGTCAGATTTTCGGTTTTTCCAGGGGCAAAGTCGACTTTCGCCAAAATCGAATTTTCTAGCCGAGTGAACTTTCAAAAAAAAATTCTTTTATTAAAATTTCAAGGCATGCTTGGAACACTTCTATATCATATTCAATTTTCATCGAAATCGAAAAAAGGCGGATTGAAATAGATGGAACGACCCCGCGGCAAGTAATTCCAGTAATGATCAACGATTATCGGCAAACCGTGACTCTTCCTTTTTTGTTTCTTGTATTCATCATTTTCTCCACTAGAACCGGAGCAATGTATTTTGTCTTCACAGAGTGAGGTCTGAAAATTTGAGGTGATTCACTGTCCATTCATCAAATTTCTGGGACATTACGGGGGTCATGACAGCCTTCCACTGATTCACTTTACCACTGCGCATGAATTTTCCGGGTTCAGTGGTGAGGTCGAATTGTTTGATGTATGCTATCCATCCCTCTTTGTTCACTGCTGGATTAGCCTTCATTTTTGAAAAGCTCAGGTGATCCACGAGGATATCCAGGTTCTCGGGAGGTGAAAGGCAGAGTGAAGTTTTTCCCAAGAATTCTGAGGTTTTTTGAATTATTGATGGTAAGTCCTTTAACAAAAAGTAATTGAAATAAGCTCATTCTATCAGTAGGAAACTTGCATGGAGCTCAGTTTTCCCTAATTTTTCTATTCACCCATTCTACATGACTCATAGACAGAGCTAAACGAAAAGAATTATGGAGAAATCTTGCCTAGATATTTTACAATAATCGATTGAAAATCAGACGTTTTTAAAACCTATTATTTTGGCCATGACGTCACAAAGCGGCATACAGTAGAGGCTTCATATAAGATACCTCGCGCTCCGGGTGTTCGAGGCCTACCCCCACTCTCGGGACTTTTATCACCTCCCGAATGTTTATGTTCCGTGGGCTTCTTATAAGATACCTATGGCCCCGGTCATTTTTCAACGGGAAGAGAATAGTTATAAGAATCAAACGGGAGGACTGAACGAAGTGATCATGAGTCTAATGACCTTAAGAGGGGGGTCACACCACTTTTTTCAAGTAATAAAAATATACATCGATTTTTTTTCACTTTTCCCATCTAGAAATCGTAATTTTTAGTCTGTGATTATTCTCGAGTCCACCAACAATCCCTCAACGTCAGATGCCATTCTATCAGGCGGGGTTATGTTTAGAGAGAGAAAGAGAACGCGAGCGATACCAATTCAAAACATTGAACACATATAAATTGATTAGTTATCGATATTCATTCAGTACAATTGAAAATTTCATTGAATTCAGGCGCAACGAGCGAGGTATCTTATTTGAAACCCGCTGATCCCTATTTTTCACCTCTCTATGGAGGCGCGTAGTGGGGGCACAGGGGTTCCCGGAATTCCACTCTCCTACTGTCCCTACGGTATCTTATACGAAGCCTCTACCGTAGTAATACTGGGTAGCGCTACGTTGGTCAAATGTGGGGGAAGAGGGGAGTAGCCGTCATCCATTGGATGAGATGAACGTTAAAATTGGGTTAGGTTGGCCCAAGCCATTCTGTGATTGGTCCAACATGAGGCCATTGTGACGTCGTTAGCGATTTCAAAATGTTTGAAATTTTCAACGTTCGACCATCAATTATTAATTAACGAGCAATATTTTTCATGTTTAGAAATGAAAAATTAATCGTTCGATGTCGCAACTTGACAGCAAAAATTTGAAGAAAAATTATACAAGTTCCTGATCTCGTCTCAAAAAACGAAAAAATTAGATATTCGTACTGATTTCATGTCTTCATATTTCAGCCATAACATTTTCTGCTGGGGATCATTCCGATTGTTCCAAAATCCCAGAATATGGCCCCAGTATGGACAGCACAAAACTGAAACAAAGGCGGAAAATTTGTACAGGGTGGCTTAGAACTGTCGGGAAATATTATGGAGGTACATTACGTGGGGGGGGGGGGGGGATTTGAAGACGAAAAGCGTAATGAAACTTCTGTCTCCAACACTTCACAGTAGAGTCTCCCTAACTTCACCACGTCGGGGCTACAAATTCCATGCACGAAATGAGCGCTTGCGGACATCCACACTCTGTCGCTAGAGGGGCGTCGTCCAACTAGAATGCGGGAGCAGAGACTGTTTACTGCGCATTCACCAAGCGCAGAGGGATACACGTATATCACTCACACACGTTTGGGGTGCTCAGAGTAAGGGAACACTCTCCCCACTGTCGCTGATCACAGGGAAGTTGGAGAGCAGAGAAGTTAGGGAGACTCTACTGTATTAATGACTTATCGATTGGAAATTCTATTGAAATGCATAGAAGATTTTTTAAGAGAAAACATGAGGTTTAATTAATTTTGTTGGAAAAAATAAATATCTGTTGAGCTTTCAATTGAAATCTACTCAATTATGTTATGTTAAACATTTACCGAGCATGTAATGATTGCAATACATACGTTTGTCAGCTAGAAACAGTCTGCAGAAGAGTTCGAAATCACCTCGGTACCCTCCCAAGAGTTTAGAATGATGGAAGAAAGATATACACGTGTCCTTGGGATTTCTCCAGATGTAAATAATTTTGGCATTCGTTTTTCTCTCCCGAAGATCGCGAGGAAGAAGGTGAAAGGGTAAATGGGTTTTTATGAATCTCGGGGAGGCACGCGACTCGCAGAATTCAAAACTGGTCACTGCAGATTCTTTTGATTTTTCTTCAGGATTTTTTTTTTCGAAGGCTGCGTAATCGAGAACGGCAGCCTTTCTGCAGGAATTCATTATTCAATTATTCGGTGTTTTTCAAAATATATTTTCATTTTTATTCATTTTCACTCACTCGAAAAATGGAAAACGCTGAAACAAGTCTACCTTCGCACCTTCGAAATTAAGATCATTCCCTAGGCACCAAACCATCTCTTGTGTCCAAGTGGTCCCTTATAATTTTAGATTTGTTAAATAATTCATTCTTGGAGACATTATTACACTCACCAGCTTTGGGAAAACTGCAGACCCACACGTCATCATCCCGAATTTCAAAATTTTCGATCTCATCCGCAAATTTAGTGAAGTGTTCCGGCAAACGCACCCCTCTCACACTAAAGAATTTGCCGGTGAATTCAATATTGAAAAATTTCTCCCACAATTCCTCGAAATCCTCAAAATCTTCCACGTCTTCAGCCTTCTTTCCTTCCAGTGGTATCGACATTTTACTGCTTTTGACGTTTTTATTCAGAAAATAAAGAAATTATTGTACTTTCTTTTAAACAGTAGAAAAGTTATTGCATACCATTTTTTTCATTAAATGATGAATTCAAAGTTATGTTACAAAGTGAATGAGATATGTCGAATATGTCGGTGCAGGTGGTTATTGCTAATCTACACAAAATGGGCCACGCAAATAATGATAAAACATTCGTAAGCAAATTAATTTAATCATTGTGCAAAGTGATCTTATCTCTAAAAATGCGGACGCTAAGGTGCATTTCATTTCATATACAGTAGACTCTCGTTATAGTCGCATTTCCCCTCATGTAGTTTTGCCGACGTTCCAGCGCTGCCCCCACTCTGCTACCACACAGCCGCTGGAGTGAACACTCCAATGTTTTTAATGGAATATGGGTGTAAGTGAATAAATAAATGTTGCTAAACAATGAGATACTTTATTAAAATCTCTTTATTTGCACGAGGAAGTCACGTCTGTAGTAGAGGACCGCTGTCCTGAGACTAAAAGCAATAGCCAAGTGAAAAATCTCACTGGGAAAACGAAAAGCAAAAATAATAAAGTTTTACTTTGGCGAAGGAGACCTCAAGTGTATACCATGTGTATCTTTCCATGGTGTCCTGTTTCGTAATCTGTAGCATAGACAACTGCATACAAAATGCGCGCTCACACCACTTATACAAAGAGATAAATAGACTGAATTTCTCAAGAATTTTTTTTATCGTTATTTTACATCGCTTCGACCTGGTTACGATATGCTGCGATGATGATCAAGACTTTAATAGTATATTTCGTTACGAGTGCGGAAAAGAGTTTTTTGGCTCGTGGGGGGGTTAGAGCACGAGCCGAAGGCGAGTTATATAATCCCACGAGTCAAATTGGGATTATTGAGAGAACCATCCTGGAGAGTAGAGTTTATTAACAGGGGGTTATTAAAAATTTTTCTATCATATCATTTAAAGAGTGAGGTCTGAAGACTTGAGGTGATCCGCAGTCCACTGATCGAATTTCTGAGACATTTCGGGGGACATCGCAGCCTTCCACTGGTTTAGTTCACCACTTCGCATGAATTTTCCGTCTTCAATGCAAAGATCAAATTGTTTGATGTAAGCTATCCATTCCTCTTTGTTCACTGCTGGATTGTTTTTCATTTTCGAAAAGCTCAGATGGTCCATGAGGATTTCCAGCTTCTCGGGGGAGAGTGTGGGTTTCCTCAGGAACTCTGAGGTTTTATGAATTACTGATGATAAATCCTGCAATAAAAAGTAACTCGAATAGATTTGTTGGACTTCGTCATTCAATCAAATTGAATTATTAGGCTTTGAGAATCCAGTTGATTGAAATGTAGATCTTCTGTTGCATTCATTCATAAAATTCTCATAAGAATTGTTATAGACTTTTCAGTTCCTTACCGCTTTCATGTCTTCATACTTCAACAATAGCATCTTGTGCTTTGCATCATTTTGATTATTCCAAAATCCAAGGATGTGATCCCAATATGGACAACAATACACTAAAAAGCAATTATTTGAATATCATTTACTTTTTTCTCTCGGATCTTGATGATTAAGGTGTTTCGTGTGAAAAGTGAAAATAATGAAAAAAAAATTGGCAAATTCATGAGAGAAATGTCTGAGTATGCTGCATCACTGGGAATTTTTGCACATTTTTTTCAGATCTCACTCTCAAGAAACGAAATAATGAAATTTGGATATTTTTGTAACTCCTCTAGTTATAACCTCCGAGGTTACCCCACTCTCAATCAGGGAAATTTCCATAGCGCCCAAAAAAATAATGAACTATTGAGGAAAAACTAGTGCGTGATGAATCAAATCTTTTTTGAGAATACGTATAAGTTTCAAATTTTTTTCAGATTTTATAAGAACAAATAAAGTTTCAGAAGTTTAGTGTTTGTTAGTTGAACAAATAATTCGAAAAATCATGAGTTTCCGAGCAATTACGCCTTCACGCGCAGGCGCGCGATTCAAATGTCAGTGAGCATCGTGGGAAAGGTATCGCCAAGCGGGAGGAAAATGTGTCCTTTCCGCCCGCCGTGGCGAAAAAATTATTTGACACCCATAGGTGATGAAAAAAAAATCAACCAATCTGATAAATAAAATCAATATTCAAAAAATGTTCAAATGCACACTTAAATAGTTACTTGAAAATTTGGAAAGTTTGGAAATTTTTTTGTTCAATAAGACTCCCCTTCCGTTTCACCCCCCGGTGATCTACACACGAAACACCTTAAAGTCAAATTATTGCAGTACATACGTTTATCAGCGAGAAACAGTTTGCAGAATAATTGAAAATCCCCTCGGTACCCTTCCAGAAGTTTAGAATGATGGAAAAAAGATATGCAGGTGTCCTTGGGATTCCTCCAGACGTAAATAATCTTCGCATTGGTTTTCCCTTCGCGAAGATCACGGGGGAGAAGGTGAAAAGGCAAATGTGTTTTTATGAATCTAGGGGAGGAACGAGTGTTGCAGAATTCTAAGCTTGTCATTGCGTGTTTCTTTGATTTCTCCTCAGGTTTTTTCCTTCTGAAGGCTGAGTAATCAACGACAGCTGTTACTCTGCAAGCATTCATAGTTTATTCCATATTTCTATTGTGTGCCAGAATGTGACATGCAAAAATATTTCATAAAAAAACGCACTGAATTAGCTGGAAAATTTTATTACATTGGTTGTTGGTTTTTGCCCGATTCTATTGGAAAATTCCGCAGCTCATCTTCGTGTTTTTTCGATACAAACTTTTACTAGAAAACATTCTGTGGATAAAATGAATAGAATTTAACTTTTCTATAGAACTTATTTTATTGAAATATTTTCTATGGAAATTCCTTGGCTCAATTCATTTCATGTTTTGTCGTTTGTGATAAATGAGGGTAACCCACAGAAAGGAAGAAATAGTATATTTCGTAACGGGTGCAAAAAAGTGTTTTTTGGCGAGTGGGAGGTTTCTATCACGAGCCGAAGGCGAGTGATATAATCCCACGAGCTAAAAAATATTTTTTCACGAGTTACGAACAATATTTTTCATCACAATATGTGGCGGAAATTGGACTTTAAGGCACGCGGAGCATGCCGAAAAGTTCACTTTTCGTCACAGCGTGATGAAAATGTATTTTTATGTAAAATTTCGCCGAAAAATGGGTGGATTGACATCACATACGGTATGGCTGAATTCGTCTCATCAAGCGGAATAACTTTTGGGGAGCGGAGGAGGTGAACATTTTGGTTACTATTTGAAAGAAATGCATCATAACTGACAATATGAAAGAATACTCGAAATTTACTTTGTATCAGTTATCCCCCTTGCAACCCTATAACTTTCAATTGAAAAATTTCTCGATTACTGCTCACTTTCAAGAGTTATTTGACCGTACACTTTTAAATGAGACACTCTGTATATTCATTTCATTTTGAACGCTTGATCATTGAAATTTATTATAGTATAGGTCGTTGCAGAATGCAGTTCATGTTTTTTTCTTGGAGATAAATAATTTTGATCTCTCTGTGTTATAAAAATCCAAGTCGACCTCTGATAATAAAAATTTGGTACTCGGAATTAAAACTCCAAAATTAAGGATCATGAGTGTCAGAATAAAGGTCACGAGGGTCAGATTAAGGGTTAGGTGGGCCAGATTAAGGGCTCAAATAAGGGTAACAAGGTTCAGATTAAGGATCCTGTATATGCATTTCATTTTGAACGCTTGATCATTAAAATTTATTATATAGGTCGTTGCGGAATGCTGTTCAATTCAATTTTTCTCTTGGAGATAAGTGATTTTGATCTCTCTGTGTTATAAAAATCCGAATCGACTTCTGATAATAAAAATTTGGTACTCAAAATTAAGACTCCAAAATTAAGGGTCAGAAGGGTCAAAATAAGGGTCATGAGGGTCAGAATAAGGCCATAAAAATCAGAATAAGCGTCACGAGGGTCAGGTTAAGGGTTATGTGGATTAGATTAAGAGTTGCAAGATGCAGGGTCACAAGATTAAGGGTTACAGCGGTCAGATTAAGGGTAACAAGGGTCAGATTAAGGGTCTAAATAAGTGTCACAAGGATAAGATTAAGGATCCAAATAAGGGTCATAGGGGGCCAGAAACTAAGGGGATGTTGTCAAAAGCCAAATCGACTTTTGGTGATAAAAATATGGTGCTTGAAATTAAGACTCCAAAATTAAGGGGCAGAAACGAAGGGTCAAAATGATTGTCACAAGGGGGTTGGCGAGCAGTGCGAGCAGGGGACGTAGCCCCCTAGTAAAAATATGAAATTCGATTGTTCTCTAAAATACTTCCTATTATCCATTCTCAATCTAAAAATACGAAATAAAGCTGTGGAAATCTTCAATAGAAACAGCTATCAGAAAGCTATCAGAATACTCAAAATAGAAATTCAACAGAAATCCGATAGAATTTTATGTCGAATTCGCTGGGATTTTTCAAATAAATTTCTTCGTGTGTTGTTCCGATATTTTTTTAATGGCACTCACTCAAAAAATGGAAATCGTTGGAACAAATCTGCTTTTGCACCTTCAAGATCAACATCGTTCCCTAGACACCAAACCATCTCTTGCGTCCAAGTGGTCCCTTAAAATATCGATATATCAAATCATATCCAGCAGAGATTCGTTCAATTGTCTAAAAGTTATTGCACATACCACCTTTGGGGAAGCTGCAGACCCACACATCATCATCCCGAACTTTAAAATTGTCAATCTCATCCGCAAATTTGATGAAGAGTTCCGGGAGACGCACTCCTTTTATACTGGCGTATCTTCCCGTGAATTCACTGTTGAAAATTTGCTTCCACAATTCGTCAAGATCTCCAAACTCTTCCTCGTCTTCAGCCTTTTTTTCCTCGGGCATCGACATTTTAACTTTGCACTATTCTTTTATTTTCCAATAAATTCCACTAGAGGAAATGCTTACAAGTAACTTGTGAGTGAAAACTGAAATCCTATTCTAATAAATCTAAATCCTTTCGTGTTATTGTCAGCCTCAGATCCACGAGTTGTGGAATGAATGGGAGGGACAGATTTATCTGAGAACAGATGTTCCGTCCAATCAGTCATTCCACAATCTTCACAACTGAGTCACGTGGGGTATGATAACACTTTCACAAGGAAATAAATTGCATGTGTACTGCAGATAGATGTGCTGGAAGCAATGCAGGAAAATGGCATTCCATAAGATATCTCTTTTTGCATTATTTTTGCTTCCGAATGAAAGCTTTGTAACCGTTCCATTTTCACATTCTCTAATTTTGATTGGAAATTATGTAGAATGGTCTGAGACGTAAAAATACAAAGCTTGACGGCCACGTCTGTCAATTGTTGGATTATCCGGCTCAATTTTAGAGAAATGATTGAATGAGATTATAAATGCAATTTGTAGAAATGGAAATTGAGCAATTAAGTGACTAAAGTAATCTCAAAATATCTGAAATTTTGTAAGATTATAGGTCTTAAGGTATATCCCTAGAAAACACGTTTTTCTTAAGATTGACCCCATTTTTGTCATAGATAATCTTTACAATAGTTCCCAGCTATTGAAAAAATGCTAACTTCCAATACTAATCCATGATAGACTGATAAATTCCGAATAGGGTAAATTTTTTGTAAAATTTTGTATTACATAGTTTCTGCGATATTCAACTCAAAAACGGAAATTTCGCAGAAGCATTCCTTATTTGATTTAAAAAATGAATTAACAAATAATTTCTTATTTGATTCAAACAGTTATTGTTGCCTGGATCAACAATACATGAGAATAGAAAAACTCAATAACTTACGAGAATGCAATAAATTAAGTTATTCACAATTTTTTTCGGGAAATTCATAGGGACTAACTTTTTGGTGCGATTGTCTTGAGATATACCTTAAGGGACTAATTAGTGGACTAACTGTGTGTTTTTAAATCGTTTTTAAATGGTGTTTTTAAATCGTTTTCGCAAACGTCAAAATTCGCCCAACAAGTTGAGAAATTCCCACAATTGGAGAACTATGAATTTGTACAATGCTTGCACCGCAGATATATATTTTGTGCTTAATCACTAACAACGTGTAAATATTGTTCATTATGTTATGAATCAGTATTGAGAAATTCATATTTTTTAAATATCGTCTCAGTGAGTAATAATTAACAATTAAAAAAAATATTATTTATCTTATCAGAAATTACACTTGAATATTTTAGAATGGTCATTCAATCAATAATCAAATTAAAAATATTTTCTAATACTTATATAATCAATAATGAAAACTGAAATATTTTCATAATTCTGTTAATGGGCAATTTTGAGCGTCAAAATATTCATTACTGTGATAATTGCCAATGATTATCAAAATGTCATTCCCTATGATGATAATCAGAAATAAAAACTTTCTATTACCCAATTAATCAGTAATTATGGGTACACATTATTCAACACTCATTTAATTAATGATAAAATCGATCTCATTAATTGAATATTTTTAGGGAAGAGCTAAAATAAGATACCGAGTTAAAATGGACAATGAACAAAAAATTAGCAATTAGGTAGTTAGGTCCGTCATACGGCGATCATTTTTCCCTGAAGAAGAGAATTTATTCAGTGTCACATTTCGCGCCGTGAGAGGATATAATTACTACGATAATTAAATGATAATGAAAAATGATTTTATTTCCATTACTCATGACGAAAAAAATCGGGATTTTCGGTTTTTCATTTTTCATTGATATGATAATGAAAATAAATTTTGTACCGTTATTCATTGATAAATTATTTGTTTCTTTTTTCATTTTCATTTCCCATTAATATCGCAATGAAAAATACAATTGGTATCATTATTCATTACGAAAAAAATCATTCAATTTTTTTCATCAACCATTGAGATGGTAATGAAATATTAATAATAAAAATTATTTTCTTGCCGGTCTCCGGTGCCAGATAATGTGAAATTCGTGGAAGACCATCCACGTACAAGATTCATTAAAACCCATCTTCCATCTCATACTCCTTTATTAAAAAACTTTATTCCAACCGGAAAATACATACATATTTTATCGTCATAAAAAATATTTCAGTCTATGCTCTAGCGTCTATTTAAAACTGGAAGGTCACTCGCGAATACAGGAACTACATATTTTAAAAAACCAACACACAATAAAACTATGACGCTCGGTGAGCATTATTTCGGTGGGTACTCATCTAATTTGCATCATCGCTTCGATTTATCGTTAAATATCTCCATCTCAAACAATCCTACATCGTTATAAATTCGATATAACACTGACGCTTTGCGACAGATCAACCTCTCCCCTAAGAACTTTCTGCTGCAATTTCTTGCAGAATATCTTGGCCATGAGGTGATTTCTCTTAGCAGCCTCTTCTTTCTCCTTCTGGCGGCGTTTGTTCCTCACCTCATTGAGCCTCAGGTACCGATGACGTAATCTCATTTTCATCTCCTCATCGCTTATTTTTTTCTGACTCTTGGCTGGAAAAAATGATGACACATTGTACTATTAATTAAGGCATCCGAATCATTTAGCAAATATCTGAGAAAAGGATGGGTGCAAAAAATTCACGAAAAATAAGCTTTTTTTAAACTGTTAGTAAATGACTCCCGAAATTGAAGCAACTTCCGCAGTAAGTATATGGGAGTAGAAGGAAAGGGACTACAGAATTGAAATTTTGAGAATATATTCTCTGAGTGATTACAAATATCCTCCCGAAGTCCCAAAACGCTGAATCACGTAGATTTTTGAGGAGAAAATATGAAAAATGTGTCATTAACACAGAGTCTTATGGCCCCACTTTTTCAAAAATCACAAAAAAATAATCGACAATGGAATAAAAATCCAAACGGTTCACGAATAGAACCGTATATATTTCAGGAACATATCCCGACAATTTCATTAACCGTCACCACAGGGATTATTTATAATTATTGAAAATATATGGCATAGTTAGGGATTTTAGTTACGTTAGAGTAAACTGATGGCTGAACATGGCAACGTTGAGGGAGATTAGAGTGGGCACGACGGAGGCGATCGTATGAACTCAGCCAAAGCATATACTATAGATTCTATAGTACAGTATAGGATTTTATTCGAACACAAGAATACCAACTGCGTCGAACAAAAATGCGTGGTTGTCAAATCTTCCATGAAAATTTTTATTGTTAAAAAATTCAGATAAATAATATTCTGGAATAAAAATCATTTGGAATTGATTAATCATGAATAATAAGTGTAAAGAAACCTAAACGACGAATTTTCAATACACCCGTGAACTTTACGTCACTTCATTCTTTTTTTTCAAAGCATGCAGCGGAGTGTCGGAACCTTTGATATTTTCCCCCACTTCATAGCCCCAAAATTTACTGCGGAAGTTCCTTAAGGTAAAAAATGTTGAAATTTTTAGCAACTTAAAATTTGGAATTGACAATTTTCAACAAGAGGAAGACGAGGACTCCCCAACCAGAGATTGGCAATAATCATTAATTCCCCAATATTTACCGAAATAATTATTTATTATTATGATTAGTCATCAATGGGTATCAAAATCGATCCACTAAACTGATCAATTGGTAATTTCAGGAGTGATACCAATTGTCGATTAGTAAAATAATTAGTAATTCTTGGTCCATATTATTCATTGCTTGATTAATTGAAATATCATCCCCTCGAGTTATGGATTATCCGAGTAATCAAATAATATTAATTGTAATTTATAATTATGCCCATTTTTATGGAACTTACCAGTAGTTTTAAAATTTCGTGGTGACGCAATTAAACTACTCGGTGAAGCCATGGCAAGAAATTGCATTCTTTTCTCCTTCTTCAACTGTCTCAACTGCGATAACTCTGACATGTATCTCTTCCTGGTCTCGACCTTATCAACGAATTCCGGCTTATTTTTAGTTAAATAATCCTGTCGGAAAAAAAGAAAAATTAGGTAAATAAATCAATTTTTATTCTAGATCATGAGTGATGACAGATCTCTATCATTTCCAATGTTAAAGTATCTCTAAAATTCTAACTGAAAAAATTAAGTTTTCGAGGAATTGACTGACCGATAAAAAGTTGATTTGACAATAATTTCTCTAATTTTAATTGCTTTCATTTTGGAACCCTTTTCATGACCTTCCAACATATGAAGATGAAAATGATGTTCCTGATTATCCGACGACTTATTCCGATATTTCAAGTGATCTAAATCTATGCGAAAAAATGAAAACGAATTTGCTTTGAACGATTACAATGATTCCATTCAGACCCATGCGGAAAAATATATATTCTGAAAATTATATATTTTATGTATGGAATTGGCCTGATTTATATACAAAAGTTATATAAAATATAAATTTATATAAAACATAAAATAAATATGAAACATATAAATTTATATTTTATATAAATCTTATGTATATTCGAAGAATACATTAAATTGGCCTATATTATATATAATTTATATATTTTTCCACGGGGAAAAGCTATAGTACTTTTAAAACTTTTTCCTCGAAAAACCAAAAAATATTCCCACAAAAATCTCCCCTTGAACTGAATAAAAATCTGAAACCGACCTTTAACTGAGGCTGAGGAGTTCCACAATAGCAATCCTCAGTCTTACAAGAGTGCCCATCCTCAGTAGTCGTCTCCCCCCTCGAAGAGGATCCCCTCCTCCCCTGTGGGCTCCTCCTCCGCGTATCCTTAAAATTCAACTCATAAGCAATCGGTTTGACGTAACTCAAATTACACTGGCATGTCTTATCAACAGACGTGTAGACAGTTCCGCAGGTACGACAGCTCCTCACTTCCTTCCCCTCCTCCCTCCTATCCCTCTTCTCGTCATCCCTCCGTGAATTCTCATCGCAAGTGCACTCATCAGACTTCCCTCTCTGCTCATCAGACTTCCTTCCGCGAGTCGTCCCCACATCGTTCCCAGTGTTTTTATCAAAAAACCTCTCCCCATCCCTCTCAGACCCCACGATATCCCCACCACACCTGCACCCCCTGCAATGTCCCTTCAATTTCGTCCCAGTGAACTCATCCTGATACTCAGTCACATTAAACTCAGACCTGCACTTGTCATTCAACCTATTCTTCACTTCCTTCTTCGTGTCCGAGTCCTGGCTGACCCTCTCAACAGGTCTCCTCTCCTCACTCCTCCTGATCCTACTCATCTCAACGACTTCCGAGGACGAAGAATTCGGTCTCCGACACTTGCAGGCGCCCTTCTTATTCCCGTGAAGAAGACAATTCCTTCTGGGAGACCACGTGGGCGAGGGATCCCTAGAGGACTCAGGCGTCTCCGTCTGCGCACAAGCGTTCAAGACCTCCCTCCCAGCACTCCTCATCAGCCCCTCCATTCCCTCGACAATTCCCCCCTCATCGCTCTTGGAGAAGCCTTTACCCCCAGTCTGAGTGCAGCTATTCTTCTTCCTCGATGTCTTCTCCCTCCTCTCCGCCAAATTTCCATGAGACGACCACTCGTCGTTAATCCTCCCCGAGTAATTCTGATCAGAATCATTCTTCCCCTCGTTCCCACCCTTCCTCGGAGAGCTCTTGGACCCCTTGTATCTCTTCGGCTCCTCCAGGAGCTTCTTAAGATTCGACAGATGATTGATTTCGTTACTGATCCACACCAGCTGATTCTTCTTCTCCATCTCGACGTAGTCTATCAGCCTCGTTGTCGCCCCGGCCCTGTAGTTGCACCTCTCGAGCTCAAATCGTCTCTCAGACATGGTCGTGGGGAGCCTCCAGTCCATCTTATCATCTCCCCCTCTTGTTCTTTCAGTCGTGGTATTCGCGCTTGATGGCGTCTTGCCAACAGATCCAGTCTTGTTCTCTACCTTGCTCTTGTACGTCATCTGCTGGGGGAGAAAGCACTCAGAGCTCTCGCTCTTCTCAGTGTCCAAAGGGACCTCTCGTTGGAGGTGACGATGTCTGTCTTCACTCCTCAGGCCCATCCTCGCTTTCCTCCCGTCCTGCATGCCATCTGTTCTGTCCGTATGTCTCCCCTCAAACAAATCGCTGTTCTCGCTGCTTGCCACGAGCTGAATCATCTCCTTCAACACCCTAGAGTTATCCTGAGGCTTCTTCGAGTAGGACGAAGTCTTCCGCGGCTTCCAGTCCTCAGAGGACTCCTCAGTACTGTTTGATGGCTTCTGCTTCTTAGCTAGGGCCTGAATGATCTCAGTCCTGTAGACTTTATTCCGAGCGTTGTCTGGATTCCAGGGGACTGTCTCCTCCAGGTCGTGGGATATCTTGTCGTCCGTGTACTTGGCGGAGACAAGTCTCTTGATGACATGATGGATCAGTCGTTTCTTCACGTGCTTGTCGCACTTGTTGGCGTCCACGAGACTCTTCAAGATGTTCAAGCTTCGTTCTAGGTCTTGGAGGAGACTGTCAGACTCCCCCCAGAGCTTTTCGTCGAGGCTTGATGATGTGTTTGGCATTGTTGAGTGAGATCGCCTGGTGTCCACTGAGGACACGTGAGAGGTGCTCTCACCAGGGACGTTCTGGTAAACGTGACCTGGAAAGTACTCGAAACTGTGAGAGGCTCGACCTGCATCTGTCTCTGATGGTGTGTCTGAGGAGGTTCTCTCTGATCGAGAGTCCTTTTTACTCCGGGTAGAAGCACTTCCCGAGTTCTTTAGGATCGACTGGGGATGCTGGGAGAGACTGCTGATTCTCTTTGGTAGTGGGGGTTTGTCATCTTCTTGGGGAGGTGATGAATTGTTTGAATTGCTGGAGAAATTGTCTTGTTGTTTTGGTAGTTCTGGTGATTTATCCTCCTCGAGAATAGAAGACACTTGAATTCCAATCGATTCCTTCCGCAGTGACTCCTGGAGATTCGTCTGAATGTCCTTGTCACAGGTCAGGGGTTTATTGACGATGGTTGCTATCGAGGAAGTGGAAGCAAAGTTCAAGGGGGCTTGAGACGCTTTGCCCTCCTCATTCTCTCGTAAATTCAATTCACTCTGACTTCGTTTGAGGGAAATCGTCGTCAGGGGCATGGCCAGAATGTTCATCGAGGCGCTTTTCTTCATAGAAGAATCCTGAAAGCCCTTGAGATCACGAGGCTTCGGGAATCTCTCAGTTGTGAATTTGGATTTTCCTGGTTGAGATGTCTTCGGGGTTTCCACCAGCTCAGGTGTTTTCTTTCCCTCAAGTGATTTTCTGGGGACCAGGGACTTTACGGGAATCTCTTCGCCTGCAGTGACTTTTCCAGTGATGATACCTGGGAGATTGGTCTTGACTATTGGAGTTATCTCGATCTCTCCTTCGGACTCAGAGGCATCGTTGATCATTCGAGTGGAATGAGCGTCTGGTTTCGATTGTCTACGAGTGGATCTCGAGGGGGAATTGTTCTGGGTACCTCCAGGGTCCACAGTGGAACCAGTCGTACCTTCGGGGTCCAGTCGAAGGGCTGCGGAGCACAGGCCTCTCGCTAGCGCCATTCGTTCAATTGTACAGAGCATGTTTCGATCCTTCTCTTTGCTCCTGGGGAGGGCGTTGTATCCAACGTCTGCTCCACTGTCCCATTCCAGGGGCTTGTGGGAGGTGATACTCGATGTTGGAGAGGCTGCTTTGACTTCTCTGTCAGCAGCTTCGAGGGAGGAATTCTCCTTTCGGAAGTTGCCCCTGTCCTCGGAGATGATTTCAGGGTCTTGCAGGGGGTTTGTCTTCTCTTCCGGCTCTGGAGTCGCTCCTGTCGACTCCAGGGGGTCCTGATAGGTGGGGGGGAGGGGGTCGGAGGTTGTTCCTGAGGGCTGACCGATCAGGGGGGGACGCGCCCATCGTCGCCGTTCCCTCGGGATCTCTGCGATTAGAGAGGGTTTCTCGGGATTGATTGGGTGCTTTCGAATTTGGTCCCAGGGCTTCGAGGACTCTGGGGGCTTCAGGTAGTTCTTGTAGGCTTCATTGCTGAAGGTGGAACCTGGCATTGAGAAATATCGGTCCAGGTTCGAGGACTGAGAGTACTTGTGGTAGTACTCCATCACTTGAGAGGAGAGGGAACGCTCGATTATTTTTACAGAGGCCCGGGGGTGCGGGGCGGGGAGGTGGGTGGAGGTGGAGGTCGAGGGGATGTCTTTGGAGGGGGTATTGGGGTCTGTGGGGTAGAGGCGCAGGGACTTTTTCGGGTGGGAGGGACGCTTGCGGTGACGCTTGGAGGACTCTAGGTCCAGGAGACGGTCCTCACAACTCGAGGCGGAATCGTAGTCCATCTGGAAGAGGTATCCGGGGTTCATGATTTCTGGGGCAAATGATGACGGGTCGTTCATTGAGAACTTAATAATAGAGAACATACATTTTTTTCAAATTGATCAAATTCCCCTTTCAATTTGTTCTATGGGTCATAAAAAAAATATTCCATGGAAAAAAATTTGATTTTTATAGGGATTATTAATGTTAATAATGAGTTGAAAGTTGATCGCTCGAACGGGGCACTCGGACGCTGATACGTCATAGCACGGCAGTCACACTAGGCTGCTAACGTACGAGAGAGACAGCGCGCGTCGGCTCTGTCGACTCCCGCTACGAGAGTGAGTGAGAGGCATAGCGACTACAGTGCTGTGACATCACAACCCACTCGAGGCGCCCAAAAAGTGCACTTTTCAATCAACGATTTCTCATTGAAAAATACGAATTGGACGGTTCAAAAAATTATTGGGGAGATTGTTACAATTTCTAGATTAAGAAAAAAAAATACGTATGTTCCCTATTGGTTAACGTATGATTGAGCGATTGATAAATTTAGTATTTGTTCATTCATTGGAGGTTATTGTCGTTTATGAGTTCATGGACATTAAATGAATATAAATTAATCAATACAAATGGGGATCGAAAGGAAATTCGACTTTTGTTTGGGGTAGGGATGGGCGATGTTTGTCGATTAATCGAAAACAGATTTTTCATGCCCAAACATCGATGTTGTTGACCAAGCTAACAAAATTTTTAATTTTTTTTATCGAATAATAATGTTGATTGATTGATTTAACAATTACACTTGACGAAAAATAAATGCCGCGGCTATTCGCACTACCACATGCAGCGTGTCGCACGCAGAAATTCATACAAGGCCCGAGTGCAGGAGCGGGTGTATCGAAATATAGTGCAGATGTTTCTAAGGATGATTTCCCAACCAGGGGAGACTCCTAGACCGCACTGGACAATGTTGTCACAACTCTGGTTTTAAACTCTGCATTCAAAGTTAAAAATCAGAGTTCATAACAGAGATGTCAGACAAGATGTGAATGTTTTTTAATCCCGAATGCAAGAGCGGGTCTCGAAATATAGTGCAGATGATTTTAAGGATGATTGGTTGACACGCTGCGTATTGTACTATTGGCCGACCCATATATGAATTTTTACGTGTCACACGCTGCATGTGGTAGTGCGAATAGCCACGGCGAAAAAAAAATGACAGAGATTTTATATCTATATGGATGGAACTCCATTTCTTTTGGCAATTTTTGTCCCACCTTTACTTAAATCACTAGAAAAATAATAAAATAGTTTTTTTATCAAAGAATCAAAGAATTTTCGTGATGTCTTTTGTAGGAAAGGTGGGAACATGAGTGAGTTTCGAGGGATAATTAAAATGAGTTGTTTGTTCTAGTGGATAAATAGAGATTTATGTAATTCGGTGCCTAAAATCAAACGATTTTGGTAACGTTCTCTTCTCAGAATTATCCCATTTTGTCCCATTCTTGTCTGGTCGCAATAAAAAATTAAGAATCTTTTTTTTTATTTCTACCTAAAATGGACGGAATTTATAGAATTTGTACATAGTTTTATTTTTCATTGCAATAATGAAAGCGCATAAATTCAGTTTCAAAGTTTTGTTTCAAAGAGTTTTCCTCCATCAGTATTCTGAGTCCATTTTGCTCCACTTCTTCTCAAATCATTCTAAAAATAACGAAATACCACTATTTTTCTTAATGAAAGAATATTCGTTATATTTTTTTGTAGGAAGCATTGTAAAATGAGAAAGCTTCGAGGAATAATTAATATGAGTTGTTTGTTCTAGTCCATAAATAGAGATTTATCTAATTCTGTGTCTAAAAGCAAAATATTCTGGTAAAGCTCACTTCTCTTCGTTCAAAATTAGACCCGATTCATCCCATTTTGCCTCATCGTTTTCTGATGTGCAAGAAAAAATGAAGAATCTTAATTTTCATTCCCAGCTAAAATACTATTATTTTTCACAGCAATAATGAAAGCTAATAAATTTTGTTTCGATTTTGTGGTTTAAGGAGGCTTTTCTCCATCGGAATTCTGATACCATTTTGCCCCACCCCTTCTCAAATCGTTCTAAAAATAACAAAATACCACTTTTTTTCTTACTGAAAGAATTTTCGTGGTGTTGTTTTTAGTCAAAAAGACGAGAAAATGATTGTGAGTTTTAAGGAATAATTAATATGAGTTGTTTGTTCTAGTTGATAAATAGAAATTTATCTACTTCACTGTCTAAAACCGAAATATTCTGGTAAAGCTCACTTCTCTTCGTTCAAAATTAGACCAGATTTGCTGATGTGCACTAACAAATTAAGAAACTTGATTTTTATTTCTAACTAAAATCAAAGGAATTTGTAGAATGTATATCTAGTATTATTTTTCATAGCAATAATAGAAGTGAATAAATTTTGTTTCGATTTTGTGGTGTATGGAGGTTTTTCTCCATCGGCATTCTGATAATATTTTGCCCTACCCTTTCTGAAATCGTTCTAAAAATAACGAAATACCACTGTTTTTCTTAGTGAAAGAATTTTCGTAATGTCATTTTTCTTAGGAAAGATGGGACAATGATTGAGAGTTTCGAGTGATAATTAATAATAGCCATTTGTTCTAGTGAATAAATAGAAATCTTCTTAATTCTGTGTCTAAAACCAAAATATTCTGGTAAAGCTCACTTCTCATCGTTCAAAATTAGACCAGATTTCCTGATGTGCACTAACAACTTAAGAGACTTGATTTTTTTTCCAACTAAAATCAAAGAAATTTGTAGAATTTATATCTAGTATTATTTTTCATAGTAATAATAGAAGTGAATAAATTTTGTTTCGATTTTGTGGTGTATGGAGGTTTTTCTCCATAGGCATTCTGATAATATTTTACCCTACCCTTTCTGAAATCGTTCTAAAAATAACGAAATACCACTGTTTTTCTTAGTGAAAGAATTTTCGTAATGTCGTTTTTCTTAGGAAAGATGGGACAATGATTGAGAGTTTCGAGTGATAATTAATAATAGCTATTTGTTCTAGTGGATAGAGAATAATAAAAGTTACTAAATTCTATTTCAATTTTTCGTTTTAAGGAGTTATTCCTCCATCAGCATTCCGATACCATTTTGCCCCACCCCTTCTCAAATCGTTCTAAAAATAAAATACTGTTTTTTTCTCAATGAAAGAATTTTCGTAATGTTTTTATTTTCAGCAAAGATGGGAAAATGATTGAGAGTTTCGGGGAATAATTAATGACTTATTTTTTCTAGTGGATAGATAGATTTATCAAACCTTTTGTAAAGAGACAGCACCCAAGCTTCGGTTTGAACACGATCAGGTCAGCGTTCCGTCCTCTCCATAGCGTAGTAATGCTCCTATTTACACTCGTTCACAGCATTACAACAGTCGCCAAGTTCCCACAGACACTTTACAATTGAAAATTCACACGGTTTTACGACTTTTTAGGACACCAAACACTCTTCCCGCCCTGCCTACACCGTACAGAAAGCTTGTGCGTCTTGTTTACATCGTCAATGGACTCACAATGGGTAACGTAACCTCGTTTATTTTATTTACTACCAAACGTACTATTCACCCCCACTACCGCCTCCACCGAAATTCTAAGCGTTTCGTTGGTTTTTTTCGGTCACGTGACAGGTCGCCACATTGGAAGGCAGTGACGCGACGAAGTTTAAACTACAGTATTTCTTTATCGATCAAAAAAGAAATTTCCCTGGAGAAAAATATTATTAAGAGGTCGGAATAATTTTTCGGATTTTTGTTGTCATTTTACGAATCCTTTAGGTAACTTTAGATTCCGATCTGTTTTTTATTCAATTTTTTCGGTTCTAAACTTTTGTTTCTTTCTTGAAGGAGCACATGGCGCCGCTAGTTACGAAAAATTACGCAAGGGAAAACGTGAATTTCACTCGGAGTACGAAAATCTCGTTTTGGTGATTGATTAAAGGGGAAAAGTGCCTTTTAGCACGGGAAAGTTCATTGGTTTTATCAACTGATGGTGAGTCAATTATTAAATAGACTTGACATTTATTATTTTCACGAGAAAAGGCAATTTGATAGGTTGGAAAGTAGAGGTTAGGTTTGGAATTATTCAAAACCTTTTCAATTGTAATTATCCTATTTTTCCGATTATTCTATTTTGATTTAGTTTTCTCGGCTTTGAATTCCTTTTTATATTCTCTTCTTCTTCCTATTTGTATTCAATGAGAAAAGATTAATTTTGCATTAGAAAATTAATTATTTTTATTGATTTATGGAGAATAAGTCTATTATTTGTAAAACTAGTCCTTATATTCGAATAGTCTAAAGAATTTTTAAAGTCCATTTCCCATTGTGCAATCAATTTTCTCTATTTTAAGATTTTATTCGTATTCTCAGCGCTACTCCCGAAAAATCGCACAAACAACGCCAACTTATAAATTGAAATTTTCATAGAAAATAACCAAATATTAAACGTTCTGTGATCAAAGAAGAGTGACGTAAAACGGCCTGTCTTTTATCGTCAATAAGATCAACACCTCAGAGTGAAATTGTCTAATTATTCATTTTCAATTTCAATGTATTCTTTTAAACTTTACAATGCGACTTGATTCATCAAAATTAGTTCATTATATCGAGATATTGACGATTAAAAAAGACTCACTCGTCTCCCGTAATTAAGAAAAGAATGCGATTTTCATAATTGAATTTGTCAAAAAATTGTTCCTTACGAATAATTAATTGCAAGTAAATTTAAAAATTGTCGACGTACTTAAAAAATTATGATTTTCTCACTCTGAAATTGCACAAAAATTGAAGAATCTGATTTTCATAATCAAATTTATCAGAAAATAGTTCCTCATGAATAATTAATTGCGAGTAGATTTAAAAATTGTCCTGACATCCATAAAAAATTACGATTTTCTCATTCTAAAATTGCAGAGTACATTTGCATTCCTCTTCAGTCCAACGATTGCTGCCATTTCTTGAATAAAAAATCTGAAAATATAATTTTAGATCATGTTTGGGTGGAGGCAGATGTTGAGAGCCTCCCTGAGGCTGTTCCCAGTGAAATCCCTGGAGAGAGCTCCAGTCCTCCCCGAAAATGCTCCTAAGACTCTCCTGCAGACTCTAGAGAGCGAAGGAATCCTGAGGAAATTCTCAACCCAAGTAAATGACAGTCCCCAGGAGCAACCGATCAAGGAAGAACCCCTGACAAAACACCCAATTGCCAAAGTAGAAGCGAAAATGAGGATAATGTTCACCTGCAAAAAATGTGACACGAAAAATTCGAAGACAATGACCAAGTTAGCTTATGAGAAGGGAGTTGTCATCATTCGTTGTGATGGGTGTAAAAACAATCACCTGATTGCTGACAATTTGGGCTGGTTCGGATCAATTCCCGCTAAAAGAAATATCGAGAAGATCATGAAGGATAAGGGACACACTGTGAGGAGACTTCAAGTTTATGGAGCTGATACTTTCGAAGTTGTGAGTAAAGATGAGAACATTGAAATTAAAAAGGAGGAAGCTGTGGAGATAGAGGAAGAAAAACCGCTGCAGATAGATCGGTAATGAATTCACCATTTAGAGAGAAACTGGAAAAACTTGCATTCAGTTTTTGATAAATCCATGGGAGATACGATCATTTTCCGCAGAACCTTTTTTGTAGCTCTTAAAATTATCTACGAAAAAGGTTCGATCAGAAATGTCGACATCTCCTTTAGATTCCGAGATATTTACGAAAAACATCTCGTAATATTGATTTTGGGGAAGATGAAGTGAATTAAATTTTTTGAATCATCAACATCTGCTGAACAGATGATGGAATTTGAATGAGTCAGATCTCAATTTCAAATCTGAAAAAAATCATTAAAAATGAAACAAAAAAGTATAATTTCACTTCCCTTTATATTCGTAAATAATCAATTTAAATATGTAAAAAGTTTCTGTAATTATGATTGTATGTAATGATTGTATAAATTTTTATAGAATAATTCAGTCTATACATTAAACAAATGTGAATGAAAAATGCATTAGATTTTTTGTTATTTTTCCAATTGGCGAGAATCGAAATAATGAAGATAATTTATTTCGCTTGCTCGGTAACAATAGATTTATTAAATTCACTTATCTACAAAATGTTTTCAACATCGTATAAAATATAATACAATCTTACCCTAATCAATACAGTGAATAAGAAAAAATCATCATCACAAGTCAATAGACTCGTCAACACATACAATTAGGCACTTTGGACCGTCCAATACAGGATCGTTAAACAATTATCTTATCACTTGGTGTGAAGTTAAAGATCTTTGGTCCACCGTTACACAAATACTCATGTCTTTCATTCGACACCCTAAAAAAATATAAAAAAAACCGATCGTAGTTGATTCCGTAATTCTAGTATCAAATAAAAAATAGTACAACATTGGCACTCAGATTGGAATATAAAAAATGCAGTAGTACGTCTTTTTTTCGATCATTCATTGAGCACGACTATTACTTGAAAACGCGTAAAAAATATATATATTCTCACCGGTAGTTGTAAATTAATTGAGAAATTAGGTGTTTTTTTCATTTACCGGTAAAGTGATAGGGGAATTTTCACTGAATATCTCCGAATCTAAAGGAAATTGAGAAATTTTCATATATAAATCATATACATGAAAATATATATCAGTATATGTAGTTGTATTTTCACGTATGAAGACATTTTTTGTGGAAAATTTTATGGATTTGACTTTTTCCTCCAAACCTACTAGTCTCAGAGATATTTATAAAATAATCCCCATGGAATATTTGAATTTTTCTACAAAACTAGAGCGAATTGATTTATTACCTCATTTTTTGATAATTATCTCAGGGAAATGGCGAAACTTTAATTAATAAGTAATTTTTCGTGGGCAATTTCACGGTTTATAAAATTGTTCTGTTGATATTTTCCTCCAAATCTGCTAGTCTCAGAGATATTTATAAAATAATTCCCACGAAATATTCGGGTTTTTCCCCAAAACTAGACCGCATTGGCATTTTTCTGTGGATCTACAAATGTTTGAAATATTTTGGAAATAATTCTCACAAAATTCTCAGACTCTCCCAAACCTGCATAAGTAAATTTCATTTGAATCCCTCATTTAGCAATGATTTTTTTACTAAAAATGACTTCACAACGAATATCCCAATTTCATCAGACTCAAATTCTGAGATATTTTTCAAAAGTAGATTTAAAAATTAAAGCCTCCTTCGTCTGAAAATCATCTCGTGATGTAAAAATCAAATACTAAACTCTCTTAGGCTTCGACACAATGGCATATTCACTGTTATTGAAGATCCTATGCTGAGGCCCTGCACTGACATTAGTCGCAGCATTCGCTTTTTTCCTTATCACCCCATACCCCCTGCTACTGTCGTCAGCCAATCTAATGGAGTGCACGTCCTCGACCACATCATAATCATTCCACGAGGGGCTGCTGTCCTCAAGAGAAACAGTCGGTGAAATGCACTGTGAGGATGCATTTCTCATGGGTAAACTGAGACTCAAGTTGGGTGCCTTATATCCAGGATTGTTCAGCCTGTGGAGAGACCCAAAATGCTGAAGGGTATCGTAATTGGCAGTGGAATCAGACTTTGCGACATTATTATGAATGATCGGTGATGCTGTGACGGTCTCAGTCGTCGATAAACCCGTGCTATTGGAGATCATCGTCTCGTACTGACAGTCAGAGTCCTCGTCGTCGTTCAGACGATCCCCAGACTCCTCGACATTCACCTCAACCCAATCCTCGTCAGTATCATCTTTTTTGGGATTTTTATTTTCATTGGTATTCTCGTCGTCGGAGACTGCTCTGGGGTTTTGGCCGTTCGGCCTGTCCTTTCTCTCGGTGTGGACGATAGTGTCGATACCGTGGGTCCTCCAGGCGTTGTTTCGAACCTCCACGAGGTCGTAGGGATGCTTCTCGTCGTCCTGAGGGGATGGTGATGTCTGGGATAATTTTCTTGTGGCCTCTGGGGATGTGTAAGATGCTAGTCTACGGTATATACCACAGCCGATGTCTGGGAGTTCTGCTGGGGTTTTGGGCTCGCGTAGACCTTGAAATAATGAAAAACGAAAGTTCAACTAGTGTTTTGTGTTCCCACTTCTTATTATGTTGAAATCAACTTTTAAACATCTTGATGAAAAAAACTTTTCGAGCTCAGGTGATTGCAACCACATGATTGTGGTTGTGCAACTCCATTATTGAAAGGTGAAATAACCAGTACAATTTTTACTTTATTTATGGATTATTCAATGCAAGTTGAATTCGGCCAGAAACTAATCCCCGTTCAGAAATTTACTTGTTTACCCTGGAATTCAAATAGAATTTTCTAGCAAATAGGCAAAGATTTTCTATTGAATTTTTACTTCCAAATGGATGCAGTGTATTCGTCAAATCTGAAATTTCCATTTTTTTGTGTGACCATGACTAATTGTGATCTCAGGAGCTCGACTATGCTGTTTTTAGATCATGTCCGAATGTATGTATGTGAGCTTTTTCTTCAAATTTAGTTTTTAGACGATCATTCAAAAAATAATCGTCAAAATTTTTTAAATTATGGCTTAAAATAGTTGTTCGGATGTTATCTCGGTCGAGTTCGAAGATAGTGACGATTACATCATTTGCTTTGAAATTATAGCCTTAAAAATCATTTAATCGAGGTTTAATCATCGTTCAGTCAGGATTTAGTTGGAGTTTAGTCGGGGTTTAGTCGGAGGTTAATTAGGGTTTAACCAAGGTTTCGTCAAGGTTTAATCAATGTTCAGTGGAAGTTTAAACCCATTTAATCTTAATTTAGTCGGCGTATGTTAGATGTTTAACCAGGGCATATGGAGCTCATGTTGGCCATTGGGACATTTGGGGATCATGGTTGGTATATCTTTTTCCCTAATTTTCCATTCAAAAGCAAATTGATAATTCATTAGAAATAAATTTATATCGTCTTAAGTCCAGTTGAAGGAAAACTATTCAGGAGAAAAATAAAATTTAAGTAAATTACTTACGACCGAGGAGACATCAACATTGATGTTTCAAGAGCATGAACTCTTGTGATATCGAATTCTACATTCATTTTGTTTTCACTCAATGTGTCTAATTTAAAATAAATTCAGTTCGCTAAAAATATTTAACTCAAATGTTCTTTTAAAAAACTATTGAATTTTCCTGAGGTTAAACTTCAGGAAGGATCCCTACTAAACTGAAATTAATGGCAGAGAACCGAATATGCACTTTTTTGTTTCAATTCGATTAATCTATTCGGCCGCAAATTGCTAATTTTTAGCAAAAAAAGCTGTACTTGATTGAGACCTGTGCAATGGGCCACTTGCTTCATACGTGGCAGTAAACAGCAAATTCTTTCTCTCACCTGGAATGAAGAACTTCCTTGGCGGTTTCGTGGGTTTGGAGCCCACAATGGGAGGTGGACTCCTGATGAAAGGAACCGAGTCAAGACTCGAGGTTGACGTCGAGCTCGGAAATATCGTCCTCTGGGAATTCTGCGCCGAACTCGAATAGTCCAAATCAATTAAATTCTGTGTTGGGGTCGGGGGGAGAGGGGACCTGGAGCCAGCCTCCATGGACAGGGCAGCATGATACTGGGCATCATTGAGGTCCACCCCGGGAGTAGCAATTTCTCCTCGGAGAAGCTTCTTCATTGACTTCATCCTCGACGAGATGCACCGGAAGATCTCCTGCTGATTGCTGTGCTCCAAGCGAAATGATCCCTCCCCTGACTCGCATTTTCTCCCCGCCTCGAAGGTGAATTTTCCCTCGCCATACCCGTACTTTCGGATGTAGTGGTAGGGCCAGGTGAAGAGGACGGACTCGCCGTCCAGGAGGCTCATCTCGGTGTCTGCAACGAGGAGGGTGTAGTTTTTTTCTTCCAGCCGACAGCGTTTCGAGGCGTCTGTTTCCACTAGTTTCACCGAGAAGATGCCCTCGCCACTGGTGCAGTAGAGGTCGTTGTCCTCCTCGATGGTCTCGGTGGAGGGCAGGTCGGGGAAGGCAACCTGTTGGAAGGCAGTTATCCAGTCGCGGGTTTCCGCCTCGGTTATGCAGCCAAAGTGGTGGGTCAGGGATCGGGTCACTACCTGCAGGCAAATGATTTTTTAGGTTCATTAAAGTAGTATGTGAGCAGACCCACGCCAAATCAGCAGACCAAAACGGGTTTTGGCGTGCTGGAAATTTTTGTCTCAATTTTTTTCTGACAAGATGGCGATTAGACAGAAATTTTGAATACAGAAAAATTAAAAAATATTGATAATTGAGCGAGCTGTAATTTTTTGGGAATGGCTAGTTTTTGTCCAAAAAAATTTTTCTCCAAATTGACTTCAATATTTCTGCGGGGTTTCAAGCTATCAAATCGCCCTTTGGCACACTCAAATAACATGAAAATCCCTTCAAAATGAAATGTCGTACAAAGCATTATCTTCAATTTCAGCATGATCTTAAGGGTTCATAGGAGAAACCGTTTTCTTTTCAATCGCTAATTACTAAAGAAAGCTAATTTTTCTAAATCTCAAATTTTCACCAAAAATTGTCAATAAAATAAGAGGAATTTTGGCGCCAATTAAAGTTTGTCTTTCGCCGCAGTTCGGCGGTTATTATTTTTTTCAGTGGGACAAGTCTTGAAAATGACCGAACATCGCTATTATTCATTGGATTATCCTTCAAATGAGTGAATATTCAGTCGAATAATTAAAAATGGGCCAATTCAATTAAATTCTCGATTACCATCAAATGAAAGCTCTTGGAAAAATGTATTTCCATTTGACATGAATTGTGGTTTCCGCACACATAACATATTGACGAAAAAAAATGGATGTTTTTTTTAAATACCGATTTTTCAGCAAAAAAATAAAAAAATTGGAAGTGTCAAAAAAATAACATAAAATAAATAACCAAAAATCCTGGTACGGGAACCATTTTGAAGATTTTATGCCTGTACAGCCACATCTCATCAATGCAAAAAATTGGAAACCCAGACAATCCCATAAAAGATCTCCACATACCGCAATAACTCTCGGCTGATTGCTGGGTCCGATCTTCACACAATTCTCAAGCGTAATGATCCTAGGACTCAGCTGTTGTCCCAGAAAATCCTCTCTACTGTCCCAAATCTCTAGTCTCTCAATACCATACTTGCTGGCCTTGAACAGCTGGCAGTACCTCTTATGCCACGTTTTCTAAACAGAAAACAATGGAATAACAGGTAAAAAAAAATACAGTTCACCCAAAAATGAAGATAAACAAGTGGGAAATTGCTTTTATAAAGCAATATGCTACCGAATGGTCATTTTGCGCATCATCTGCTTCTATAGTATATAATTCATCTTTCCATATCATTTTATTAAATTCAATGAAATTTCTTCTTCAATCAATTTTTTTATATTTTTAATTGAGTTTAATATTTGATGAAAATTCAAATATGAAATAATATATATCTCTACCATCCATTTATTCGATGAAAGTGAAGTCGAAGTAGATCATTAATTTTTTCATTCTAAAAAAAAATATTGATGGTCCATAAATAATGAATTTTGAAATAAACAAATGAAAAAATGAAAAATTGGAAAAAAAATTCCAAAACAAAGTTTGAAAAGAAACATTTTGGATAGAACGAATCCGAGTCTCAGTCTAACTTTCTAATATGTTCCGTAAAAATAGTCATTTTAGATGAAGAAATAAAAAAATCTCTCATCGAGGTGGGGGAAGGGGGTACCAGGCACAATTTTCTACTTTTTTTCCGATTTTAAACCATTTCCGGTGATATGAGCTAATTGGCTCAATCGAAAGAACGGAAAATTTCCGTCGGAAATACTTATTGTAAACCCGAAAAAAATTGACCTGTGCTAAAGCGCAAAATTTTGTCAACAACTAACAAAACTTAAAAATTAACGTTGTGGGCGTAATAAACTTTTTAAAAAATTGGAAAAAAAATTTTTAGCCCTGTTATTATTCTAACTTCTTGGATCATAATAAGTTGATATAACACAAAAAATCTGAAGCTTAAATTTGAACGACTCCAATGCTCCGTTCGAAAGCAAAATAAAGTAATGAAAAAAACTCAATGAAAAGAATGAACAGTGCTATTCACCTTCAGCTGTCCAAGAACTCCCTGAGGAGGGAACAGCAGCAGTCCCTGTGTGACAGGCTCCTCAATATCCATCTCCTCCCAAAGCAGTTATCAACAACCAAAACAAGATAAACTCCAGTGAAAATGTCCCCCTCCCTCTCTATTCTCTACAAGTCCTCACTCATCAGGTGAAACCAGAATTTTCTCAACCTGAAATTAATGATATACTGAATAATAATCTACCAGTTGAAACAACATATGAATTCAATATCTCGGAATGCCAACAGGAAGCTAGACATGAATCATGCGGTGGCAATGCAATGGCTCTGGGACAAACTTGACAAGTTTCTCCTTATCTCGAAATACTAAAAAAAACACGAGTGTCTTCCACTTCCCCCCGACCGCCCATGCCCTCCCATGAATATTAAAAACCTGCTACGCAATAGATAAAACGTTATTCACTTGGCAAAAACAAATACCTCGGTTTACTGCACCTGAAGACGTCGAGGCACTGGTGTTTTTCATAATCACGAATGACAATTCATGGCCCCAAACAATTTTCTCCAACTAATTTGGAAAATCTACTGGATTTTCCACGATTTTCTAGGAATCGTTCACTCAGTTGAATCGACTATTCACGTTTTATTGTCGAATGGATCGTGAGAGTGTCCTGAAGTGTCCTGTATGGTCTTGAGGAGTGAATGGCAGATCAACTCTTTATGCAAACTGCAACACATGGGAGAGTGCAGACATATGCGACGAGCGCCCCCGAATAAAAAATCATTTTTCTTTTTACTTTTCCTGGAATTTCGATCGGTAAAGTAGAAACAGTGATCGCACGTGTGTGGGGAGATGAGGGCTTTGATGGGTCATGAGGGCGATTATCTCTTATCAGTGAATGATTTTTTATGAATTTGGCGGACGAGGGGAGAGGAATTACTGGAAAATTGGGGAGTGTATGGTTGGGAAGTTTGTGGGATTTTCCGGGTTCTTGAGGAGTTGGGGATAACCTCGAAATGTACAAGGGGAATGAGGGCACCGGCGGGGGCTCGAACAGCCCCAGGAACGTGTTTTGGTCGTCGATGATCGTGAGTTTGTCATTTTTTTTATGGAGAAGTGGATGAGGAAGGCACATGAGGAGGTGACGGGTTTGAAACAATTTTTGTTTTTTGATTTTTCCAGTCTGGTGCATCTGCTGGGGTAGTTTGTGATGTTGTGTTCTTCCCCATGGACACTGTCAAGACGAGGCTGCAGAGTCAACATGGGTTTCAGAAGTCTGGGGGGTTCAAGAACCTTTACAAGGGGCTGGGACCTGTCGTCGCTGGATCTGCACCCATAGGTGCGTTTTTTTTTCGGTTTTTTGTGAGGGTCTTTGGGGGATCGAAGTGGCATACGACATTTTTGTTGAAACGTTTTTTGTAGGTCTTAATCTTTTTTGCAAAAAAGGAGTGAATGAAAGTTGCGGTATTTCGTTTGGATTGTAAAATATTGAATGAATAATGAATACTGAATTAGAAGGGAATGGAATGATGCAATATGATAAGATGGGTTCTCTCACTTCTCTTGAGAAAAAAATTTTAAGAAACAGATCTTTCAAGGTTTTATTGGAAAGGCTTTTTAATATAGAAAATTTAGTATGTCATCGTTACCCCTCCTTGTAACTTGTACTAATTTAAAACGTTTTCGTAGATGTTAATCTTCTTTACAAAAAAGAATTTAACGAAAATTCCGGTATCTCGTTTGGTTTCTAAAATATTGAATTAATAACGAATAATGAATTAGAAGAGAAACTCTTCTACTTCATTCGAGAGAAAGAAAAGATGAGTTCTCTCACTTCTCTTGAGGAAACAATTTTAAGAAATAGATCTTTCAAGAATTTATCGGAAACGCTTTTTAATATAGAATATTTAGTATGTCATCGTTACCACTCCTTGTAACTTGTACTAATTTAAAACGTTTTTGTAGATGTTAATCTTCTTTACAAAAAAGAATTCAACGAAAATTTTGGTTTCTCGTTTGCATTTTAAAATATTGAATGAATAACGAATACTGAATGAAATGGAATGATGCAATATGATGAGGGGATTTTACTGTAGGAGAGATGAATATCTTGGAATGAGAAAAAGATGGGGTAATGTTTATTTTAACTTTTCTTCCACCTTTCTTTCCCCTTTATAAAGAAGGTGTGAATGAAAATTTTGGAAGATTACACTGAGAGAAAAACAAACATGTTGTCAAACAAGTCTTGTTTGGGCCAACAAAATCGCTAGTTGAAAATTGCCAAAAAAGAATTTGTTTGGTTTGAATTTGAAAGTCTCAAACATGAATAATTGTTCTGCTTTCGACAACAACGAAATAGTTGGCTCAAGAGGCGGATAATTCACACCAGATAGTGCCTTTTCAGGATGAAAATACCTCATCTAGGGGAAAATTTATCAACAAATATTTTATCTCTAAGTTACAAGATTGGTATCATATCATTATTATTGTTTCATTTAAGGATTCATTTCTTGTCTGTGATTATTAGACAGCCGAAACGAAAAACTACTATCTCTTGTTTCGCATAAAACAATGATTTTTCAGGAGCAAAATACGTATGGGAGTATCGAATAACGAAGGAGTAGTGCTAGAAATGACATTTTTTGTATGTACAGAGAATGCAATTTTTTTTTAACTACTAAATCTATTTTTGCGACAAAAATTTTTCATTCCGGCGCACTCTCTGCATGTTTGGCACAAAAAAATCCTTTTTTGATAATTTTCAAAAAACTATTTTCTTGGCACAAGACTTGTTTGAGAACTTTGTCGTTGTCAAACGCAACAACATGTCTGTTTTTCTCTCAGTGTAATGAAGTTTTCTCTCGTATTTCAGCTTCTATGTTCTTCGTTACTTATGAGGGTTTCAAGGTGCTAGTTCAACCGATGGTCGACGTCAAGTATCACAGTTTTGTCCACATGGGAGCTGCCTCGTGTGCTGAAATCGTAAGTTATTGAGTCGATTGCAGGGAGAATTTCGGTATTTGATTCAATTCATTTACCAGATTCAGAATTTTCTTGTCTACCGCTCACCCCGACAGGGATTGGTAGGACTTTCTCATCAGAGGGTTAAAGTAGTATATGCATAACTTAAATTTTGAAGATTAAAATCTGAAATAAATTCTAAACGGAAGTTGATATGAGTAAAAACATTCTAGTTGAATTTGTGCTCAATCGGCAGTCTAGTATTATTGATAATAATCAATTCAGAAGTGGAAAGTAACTGAGTCTGTGGAAGTAACTGAGTCTTATGAGGAAATTTATTTTTTGAGAATAGAGAGACGATTACAATGTCGAAAAAACCTTGGAAAATGAAAAGATATGAATGAAAAAATGCTGACTAATTCGAAAAGTATCGCTAGTATCAAACTTTTGTGATCAATCTCAAGCTAAGATTTTCGAAAATCTCAATTTAAGATTTTTAAATATCAATTTAAGATTTTTGAATGTCTCAAGTTAAAACTTTCAGAAGGTTAAAATTGCAATTTTCAAGTCTCAATTTAAAATCTTCGAAATCTCAAAATGAGGATTTTTTTTTCTGGATGAATATTATGTCGATTTCCAATCATTGTTGATAGATGACATAAACTGGCTCCGAAAGGTGGCAATACTAGTGGATACACTTTCCTCAATTTCATTCAAGGAATAATTGTATTTATGATATTTTATTATTACATTATATTAATCCGATAAAATTTTTCATCTCCGATTTTTATTCTTTGCTATTTTTTTATGTATTCTATCAAAATGTGAGGAACAAATTGAATTAATGGGTATTCCTTTATTATTTGAAAAAATATATCAATTTTAAAACTTTCCGGAGACATTGAAAAATCGAAATTTTTATTTTCTTGCTGATCACGTATTTCTGTTTTTTCTTCACTTTCTGCCATTGAAATTAGATCATAGAAAGGGAACATATTGATATTTTTTCGTCATTAAAGAAAATCTGTTTTGAAATTTTTCAGAAAAATAAAAAAATCGTTTTCTTTCATTTTCTTGCTGATCATCTCTCCCTGCATTTTTCTCATTTCCTCTCAATGAAATCAGATCATGAAAACGAAAAATTTCATTTTCATGATCTGATTTCATTGAGAGGAATTATTATATTATACTGATATTATTTAACATAAATATCTCTTCATTTGGAAATGAGAAAAACTGTTTCCACAATTTGTATACTACAATGGGAATAGAATTCACTAAATTGAATTTAATCTAACCGCAAAGAAAAATTGAAAAGAAAACAATAAAATAAATTAATATAATATAATATAATATAGTTTATTCGCTAGTTTATTGAGATGTGCATCAAGATGAGTTAAGTTTAATTGACTCAATTCATTGAATTGCAACGCTCACTGACAGTAGTATCAAACTATCCGTGAAACAAAAATTTTTCCTAGCAGTCACTGTTTCTTAGTGAATTCTCGTATAATTCCTCATTTCAAACATGTCCACAGAATACTCGAAACATCATTTTTCACACATCTTTCATCTTCTTGCGTCATCACGGTGTAAATTCGTTTTGATCAGTTGTTTTTCGCAGGTCTCCTGCCTTGTTAAAGTACCTGTGGAGGTCCTAAAGCAGAGGAGGCAGGCTCTCCTGGCTAATGCCCATCCTATCGCCCTCGGGGTCAGAACTCTTTACCGAGGATATGGAAGTACCTTACTCAGGGATTTGCCCTTTGGCTTTCTCCAGATGCCTCTCTGGGAGTACCTGAAGCTGTGGTGGAAGAGGAAAAAGGGCAGGGAGTGCACTCCCTTCGAAGGAGCGACTGCTGGCGCTTTATCTGGTAATTTTCCCATTTTTAATCAATTTTTTAAGAAATTTGCAGAAGAATTTCAAGAAAAATGAAATAACTTGAGAACAATTTTTAATATATTTTTAATCAATTCCTAAAACGAAGGAATTTCAAAATTTTTCCTGACAGCATTTCGTAAATACCTCCGAAACTATAGAAAATATTTTTTTACAACTTTTGAAATCTCCTATAGGAAAGGTTTTCCAAAAAAATTTCGAGATATTTACAAAATATGAATGATTCTTCATTTTTAGTGACAGTTTCGGCTGCAGTTACAACTCCCCTCGACGTAATTAAAACGAGAATAATGCTGGCACATCAGTCACAGAAAAAAGTGAAAATTATCTCGACTATGAAACAAGTTTACAAGGAAAAAGGAATAAAAGGGTAATTTTTAATATCGATTGATAATTCAGTAGCGGTCAATTTTCAATGGATTCTCGGGATCTGAGGCAGATAGCAAAATTTTTCTTATAACCTTTTTTTTAGCTCTGAATTCACTCTACAAAAAAGGTGATTACAAAATCTTTGCTATCTCCCTTAGATTCGGAGATAATCCTCAAAAACTCAGCTAAGCGCTAAGTAGACTTGAATCGTTTTACTGCTTCGCTACTGAATTGATATAATTGGCGATAAATTTTGCAGAATATTTGAATAATCTCTGATTCCTCTCAGGAATATACAATTTTGTGAATCTAGAAATTGTCAATTGCAATTTCATTCAATGTTCTTAAATTTTTTTCAGATTATTCACTGGTTGCACATTGAGAGCAGTTGGTTTCACAGTTGGAGGATTCGTCTTCTTCGGAATTTACGAGCAATCGAGATATTTATGTGCAACGTTAATTTTTCCGGAGACTTCTGTGATTAATTAATTTATCAATTAAAAAAAATATCTCCACGACTTTAATTCACTCAAGAAGTCATGGAAATTTAATTTATCCCTTAGACGCAATTTCAAAGCATAAAAAAAGCATTTAAAGATATAAAATTGTCCTGACACCAGTGATTTTCGAGTTGAAAACTCGAAATTAGTTTTTTCTAATGCAAGATGACAAACTAATGAATTCCAAAAATTCATCTGTTGTAAGATGAGAAAAATAATAATCTTGAGGATTATTTTATAAAATCTTTATTGATATTTAAATTTCTATTTGTAAATAACATTTCCAATAAATCTATCCTGCGTAATAAAAATATTATCTCTCATTGTCTTCAGCCTTTTTACTCGTATGAGCACAAAATTAAACATAATCCTTAAGTAATTGATAAATAAAGCTTCAGCATGATTGATCGTTTATGAAAATAGACGCAGTAGCACACCTTTACGCAAGCCATTAATTTCTCTTTTTAGTTTCTTCAATTAATTCCTGCTTTGAGAGGAATATTTCGTTACACGTTTGTTTATGGCAAATAAAAAGATGGATTTCTTGAGTTGTTTTTGAGAGTACTATCTCCGGTGGAGGAAGGCACAGCAGGAAGATCCCTTATCATTTACAGAGAGACTTATCAACTCTTGTTTGAGCTCCTCTCGATTACTAGGATCCGATAGAAAATCCTGCGCTATCTCTCGGAACATTTCAGCTGGAATACAAAATTCGGAATGAGAAATCGGAGAGAGTTCAGGGAGATTCAGTTTTTAAATTTTTTGAAAAAAAAAATCGAACATCAGAATTTTTAACAATTCCTGTGATAAAAAAACAGTTGAATGCTTTTGAATTTTCTAAACTACCCGAGAATTTTCCCGATTTCTTTAGAAAACCCTCAAATTTTCTTGACTTTTCGGAGGTTTCAGAGAATTCGAAAATATTGAGGTATTTTTTTTTAATTGCAAAAATTCTGTAAAATCCGGGGAGTCAATTTTGCTTTATTCTCCCGGGGTGAAGCTGGGCCACACAGCTAGTCAATCAGAATTTGAAATTAAATTGCTCAATTGGAACAAAAATTTTTTTTTTACAAAATCCGAGAATTCTTTCAATTTTTTATAGAAAACCCGAAAATATTCTTGAATTTTTTAGAAAACTTGAGAACTTTCCCGAATTTTCTCGAAAAGTTGAGAATGCTCTAGAAAATTCATTAGTTTATTTCGAATTCTCCGTGAAACCATAGAATTTTTTCGAATGTTCTGTAAAACTGAAAATTTTATTAAATTTTTTTGAAAACCGGGGAATATCTTCGAATAGTTTAGAAAACTCGAGAATATCCTGGAACTTTGTAGAAATCTAACCAATATCCTCGAAAACTCGAGAATATTCTAAAATTTTCCAGATACCTCTAGAATTTTCTAGAAGTTTCTACGGTGCATACTAAACTATGCACCGCAGTGCAATAATTTGCAATAGATTGAAAATACTTACCAATGTTTTCCCCAGTTTTACTAGACGTAATATACAACTTCGACTGTATTCCAGAGGCATAAATTTCCACAGTATCCAAACTGGGGGCGGGTTCGTGTCCCATTTCCACCAGATCGTTCTTCGTGGCACAGAGGTAGATTTTGCATTTTTCTTCAACACTTCTGAGTTCTCTCACCCAGTGTTTGGCTCGATTGAAAGTATTTTGGTTGGAGATCTCGTAGCAGACGATTGCTGCTCGTGCCCCACGATAGTAGATTTTTGTCATTGAGTCATATCTAAATTTCAAAACCAATTCTTCAATCGGGATACCAAACTTCATTAAAGATCACATAATTGAGTTGAGGGGCGGTCACATCGTTTTTTTCAAGTACCATAAGTATTGGATGGGAAATTTTCCCAAATTTTCAATTTTCAATAACATTCATTGTTTATTTAACAGAAGGAATCGAGTAATTTCAAATTCCATACGATTGATTTTGCTGAAGGTCATATTGAATCCCAAAAAAGTGTCGTTGAAAAATAGTGAAAAGTGTAGGCCTAGTAGGGTTTTTACGACTTACAAAAGATCGAAAAATGCCACTTTTCGATTTTTTCAAGTCAATATAATTTTTTTTCTTATTTTCATCGTTTCCATTAGGAATAAATGAAATTTTTCCACAGACAACGAAATTTCATAGAGAAACTTAGCAAATTCGATAGAAAATTTGTATCAGATTTCTATTGAACTTGCATTGAAAAATCGATTAGTTTTTGGCCGATTGTATTGAAGAGTTCCGTCTTTTTTCAATAAAAAATGTAAAATAGAAACTATTTTAAAGAAAATTTGATTTTCATAATGAAACGTTTTCGATAGCAATTCCTCGGCATTCCTAGGAAATAAACATTCTGAGGTTTTTCCATTCTATGTTTCTGGCAAAAAAACTTGGAAAATTTGATCCCAAGAATTTGTATTGAAAATATATGAATAGAAGTTTTTTCCTCCAAGATATTGAAGAAAAATGGAACACCATGATCGAATAAACGATAAAAAAATTTACCTCTCACTGCCAGCAGTGTCCCAAATTCCTAAAATTAGTTTCTGATCGTCAACTTCAATTTGTTTAGATGCGAATGCTGCTCCAATAGTCTGAAACCACAGTGCAGAGAGTATTTACTACAAAATTGAAAACATTCAACCTATTATTGCTATTTAAAATTATTTGACGTATACTGAGAGAAAAATGACAAAGTTCTCAAACAAGTCTTACTTGTGCCAAGAAAAAAGTTTTTTGAAAATTATCAAAAAAGGATTTTTTGTGCTAAACATGCAGAGTGCGCCGGAATGAAAAATGTTTGTCGCAAAAATAGATTTAGTAGTTAAAACAAATTGCATTCTCTGTACACGCAAGAAATGAACCCTTAAATGAAACAATAATAATGATATAATAGCAATCTTGTAACAAGGATAAAATATTTGCTGATGAATTTGCCTCCATGTGAGATATTTTCATCCTGAAAAGACTGTCTGGTGTGAATTATCCACCTCTTGAGCAAAATATTTCGTTGCTGTCGAAAGTAGAACAATTATTCATGTTTGAGACTTTCAAATTCGAACCAAACAAATTCTTTGTTGGCAATTTTCAACTAGCGATTTTGTTGGCTCAAGCAAAATTTGTTTGACAATGAGTTTGTTTTTCTCTCAGTGTAGAAACTCATTCATTAGAAATAGAATTGTCTAGCGAATTCGCTATGTTTTTCTGTTAAATGTTTTCGTGCGTGTTACTCACGTTTTGGTAACTCAGTGACTCGTTAAACCTCTCGTTAACAAATCTCTCCATGAGACTGGTCTTCCCCACAGCCCCATGCCCCAGGAGGACAATCTTCATGTCAACCCTATGCATCTTGCCAAATTTATTCCCTCAATTGACGAATAAATCACTCAATTGATGAATAATTCTGTAAACTTCCGCCCTATTTCATTTTTATCTAGCAGTGAGCCATTTTAGAGGTTATGGGCCTTCAAATGTCAGTAATTATTCGATAAAATCACTCGATGTCCGAGATTCAGGGTTGATCGGAAGGACAACGTGACATGCAATAATTACTGATTGATTATTGATCATTCCCAGGTGAAGGTCATCAGCAGCGCACAAGCCACAACAAAGACTGGAGATTTTCCCCCCTCTTCTGCATCTGGTGGCGCTGGTCTTCGTTTTTTTTGTTTCAAGTTCGCTTCTGCAAAATTATGGGATGTGATGACGAATTATAAACGCTGATGATGCTGATGCATCTGTTTGGAAATATCAGGTGTATGACTTAATTTTTACAGATTTTTTTTTCGAGCTTAAAATTATATTCAGAATAGAAATATTTTCGCGGTCTTTTTTGGTTTTGAAAGGATCGGACAAAAGGTTTCAGACCACCGAACACAAGTCTACGTGAGTTACATTGTTGTGGAAAGTAGCATTAGTGACATAGTTTACCCTGAAAATTCCCTGTTGTTCCCATGTTCTGCGTATTTAAACTCACGAATAAAATGTCGCGCATTTCTCTCTATACAAAAAAAAAAATAAGGCGATAAATTCAGGGTATGCTCAAATTCAGGGGCCTCTTAAATTTAGGGGACGCTGGGTGCCTATACGGGGGTTCCTATATGGGGAGGTGCCTGTATTTATAAGGGATGTCTATATGAGGGGGTGTCATAAAGGGGATATCGATATTTATGGAGGATTACTATATTAGGGGGTGCTCATATGGAAGATGTTTATGGGTATAGTCACACCGCTGCGGTCACACGATTGGAGGGGGGGGGGCGAAGCCCCCCCCTGGGTTGGCGAGCGGAGCGAGAAGTTGTGATTCACCGAATAAACTTCAAGAGAAATTATACTTTTTAATGTAAATTTTTATAAAGCCTAAAAATTACTTGAAGGATTAAAAGTGTAAGTGATACAGTGCCAACAGAATTACCTCGTCGATTTCCTAGAATTTGTGAACGGTAGATTAAAGATTCGGTTTTTTTAAATAAAAATTAAAAATATTCATTTACCAAACCACCTCTTCGGTCTGCATATTGTTCACTGGAATGTGAATGGCGGGAGTGAACAGAAGCATATTGTTATATATTGTTTTGCCTATTATTAGCAAAAATAGCTATGCCATATGAAAAAAAAGCAATTTACCACTTGTTTAATTTTTTCTACAACGATTTTATTAACTCGTGTACAGTAGAATGACTCCATCATTCGAAATCTCCAAGACTTATATTTCCCAACAGTTTTTCGAACGAAATGAATTTAACAGTAGATGATTTTTCTCATAAATAATGGGTTTGCAATCCTGCATTGCCTCCAGCAATGGATTAATCTTCTCAGTTGTCCTTAAACAATCATTGGTGACAGCACTAATGGACTTTAGCATGGTTTTGTAAGATTTGTGTTGAGTTTATCGCTTCACTTGGCTTTTCCCTGGGCAGCTACAGCAGCTATTGCTGCTTTAACGGTTTCCTCGTCACCCAGGAACTTCATGGAGACCACGGGCTTGAAGTTCTCGTCGAGCTCGTAAACGAAGGGGATGCCAGTGGGAAGGTTCAAGCCCATAATCTGGTCGTTACTCATTTCTAGTGAAAGAAAAAAAACAGATCATGCATTTAATGATTGAGAATCCAGTATTTTTTTACGTCTTAGGAAAAATATAATGAATTATCTCGATGATGAGCGACTGCAGCAGAAACTGTCATAAGAAATTGTTTGTTGGGAATTTAATTCTCTACAAAAGATGTCTTATGAAATTTGAAGAATGATCCTCAAAATATTTAAAATATATGCTCGATCTTTCAGAAACATTTTTGTGACTATTTTACATGAATGGCGCAATTTTTTATATTTGAAAAAAACTAAATTAGCTGTGCAGGAGTCGAATTTGAAAAAACTAGCTCATAATTATTGTACATATTTGAAAAAATTTCAAAAAAACCTCTGTAGTTCAAAAATTTGAGGCCCTCGTCTATTTCAAATATTTTGAAAGTCTACGAGGCAAACGAATAATAAACAATCAATTTTTTGCACTAATTATTCGTTTGTAGAAATAAATAATCAATCTTGAATGTATAGAAAATCTCACGCCTCAATCGAATTAAATTTGAAATACATCGTCGTAGAAATTGCTTTTATAAGCAAATAGCTAATTTATTAGCGAAAATATATGGACTATGGTGTGACGAAAGCAATTTGCCACGTGTTTTTGTTCAAACAGGATTTGATTCAGAGCAATTTCTAAATCCATCCCTCAACATTTCCTTCATAATAATCCCCAAATACTCACGATCTAAATGTTTAACAATGCCCCTGAGACTGTTTCCATGGGCAGCAATAATGATCTTCTTCCCTGCCTTCAACGCAGGAATGATGGTGTCATTCCAATAAGGAAGAGTCCTCTCAATCGTCAGCTTGAGTGACTCGAACATGGGGAACTCCTCCTTCTTGGGTCCATCCTTGTACCTCTCATCCTCGACAATGGTCTTGTAGTACTTGTGATCGGGCTCCATGGGTGGTGGTGGGGTATCGAAGGATCTCCTCCAGATCTGGACCTGCTCCTCTCCATACTTAGCAGCAGTCTCCGCCTTGTTCATCCCCGTGAGTCCACCGTAATGACGTTCATTCAATCTCCACGTCTTGTGGATGGGAATGTTCTCCTGACCGATTTCCTTCAAAATCGTCCCCAAGGTCACCTGCGCACGGGTCAGGACTGACGTGTGAGCCTCGTCAAAGGTGTAACCAGATTCTTTTAGGGCTTTTCCCGCAGCGTTAGCTTCACTTTTTCCTTGGAGAGAGAAAATGATCAATTGGTAAGGAATTTCAATGAAGTGATCAGGGATCAACTGAGAAATTTGGGGTAAAAACGCGAATGGAGAGCCACTTGTTCTTATTTTGACACCTGGATTTTCTTATTTTATCAACCCAAATAATCTAAATTCAAGAACTTCTGTTTAACCCCTCATGTCTACAACGTATGAAAAAATCGTATAGAAATTTTCTATACGGATTGCGCATAGAAATTATATAGGATTATCGTATATGATATTCGGATATTTCTATACTAATATTTTCTATACAAATTATTTCTATACATAAATTTTTACATAAATTTTTGGTTTCATACGAAACATGTCTAAACGCTCCAGAGAAAAACATGTGTTGCGACTCCAGACGAAATGTTCCTATACATGTGGCAGTGGGTCGTATAGGATCAAACCTATAGAAATCGTATAGAAATAATTTGTATAAAAAATATCCGTATAGAAATATCCGAATATCATGTACGAAAATCCTATAGAAATTCTGTACGCAATCCGTATAGAAAATTTCTATACGATTTTTTCATACGTGATACGGCGTCCTATAACGCGGCCTGTCCCAACGGCCGGGAGACTACGGCGTGTCAACTCCGTTATTCAATGAGCCCTAACTTGAAAACAGTTGAACGAAAAAAATTTAAATAAAATGCATTGGCTGGATTGAACTTTGAAATAAACTCCTTAAGAGCTGTTTTTTTTTCCCCATAATTTCTTAATTTTTGACACCAATTTCAATGTTTGCCGACAGTTGCCGAGATCTTCGAAGATGCAAAATTTATTTACAACAAACAAATTATTCAACAAATCGAAATTTAATTTCTGCAAATAAGTAATTTATACCGAATCAATTTTCCAACACAAAAATTATTCGTTCGGAACCGCAACAAATTTATTCATAGTCAGAATTTTACCAGAAATTGATTTTATGCCTAAAAAAATTAAGACTTCCGAAAGTTTGAACAGTTTTAATTATTTATTTATAAACAATGAATGTTCAAACAAATAATCCGGTGCAAAATGTAATTTGAATGACACTGGATAGGGGAGGGTGGGGTAAAATGGACAATTTTGATATTTAAATAAATATTTATAACTCAGATACAGATTTATCAATTGAAATCAACTTAGGCTCAACACAAAGGGAAAGAATTGTTCTTTTTATTGAAAAATAAAAAAAAACATTTCACAAACAATTCAACCTGTCATTAACATTTTTTAAAAAGTCAAAAGTGTCCATTTTACCCCACTCTTCCCTACTCAAGATAAAAAAAAAATTTCTCCGGCTATAAAAGATACTTGGATATCCTCAACCCACTCCACGACTAAGCGTTTTCCACGGGTAGGTAGTAATAGTACTTTAGGCAACTCACGCACGTGCGTGAGCTGCCGTGCTTCTGCTATGGCGCACCATTACACTTCTCTCACACGGATATTTCAATTCACAATTGTACTATGACATGAAAAACGAGAAAAAGAGAATAGTAAAGTAAGAATTCCAAAAAGAGAGGATCCATTCAGAAGCAAATTGATAATTTATTAGCAACAATAATCATACTCATTTACAAAAACTGCAATCATTTACTTGTTGTCTGACTTCTGTGGGAAATCTTTCCAAAATAAGTAAAAATTTCACTTGTTTCCAAGGTTTTTCATTGGAAGATCTCGACTGATGAAAACAATTTACGAGATAATTCGACAGTAATTACTAGAATTCAACTTGAAACAAAGCTTGGAACTTCGTAAACTATTATTTATCAAAGTTCTATAGAAATATTCAAAATTGAATGAAAATTCTGGGAAATTTTTAAAATTAATCACTTGGAAATTGTCATCAACAAATTGAGTTTTTTTTTCTGTGATGCCCCTGAGTTCGTGCCAAAAAGTTGTAGTCAACATTGACAAAAAAAACTCAGAAAACATCCAATTTCGATTTTTGTAACAAGGAAACCCCGCGCTAATACCTTCAAACCTCCCGAAATCAAATTCATCATGAATGATAAACTTAAAACAGTTCTCACTTCCTTCACAATTTCAATTAAAACAACGAAAAACATTATAATCCCCCGATTAAAACGAATAATAGTGTCTTTCAATTATCGTGACCTAGTCAATAATCACTGCCAGCTACGACCTTTTGCCCTTGGAGTTTTCCCCATCATTGGAAGCCCCAAAAATCCAACCACATACCTTTATCCGATAGCCCAGCATCGAACCATCCACAGAACAAATTCAGCTGGTTCCACTCACTCTCCCCATGACGAACCATAACAATCCTGTATTTAGCCATTGTTAATAATTTTAATCTGCCGAAAATCGCGACTGCTGTTGCACTCTGATACCTCTACGGCACTCAGTAATTGACTGACTGAAGACAGCCCCGAAGTTGCCAACAGCTGGCACAATCAATAGATTCGAGTTCGAGGTATCGGAGTGGTACGTGCGACTACGACTAGTAGGGATGGGCGATATAGAAGGAAATATCGAAATCGCAACTATCGATATAATTTGAAAATAATATAGATTCGAAGATATCGATATTCTGAACAAAATATCGTTGAACCGATATACCGATATATTTTTCATCTGAACCGATATATTTTTCATCTGAAATATTCACCAATGACACGACAAGAAAACCAAGTAGATTGATCATGAATAGGAGTGGGTGGGGTAAAACGAACACTGGACTTTTTTAAAATTATTTATAACTCAGAAACAAATTGATCAATTGAGCTCAATTTTGGCTCGCCACAAAGGGAAAGAATTGGTCTTTGTATCGAAAAAAAAATTATTGGATGGTATCAACATTTCAACCTCTCATTAACATTTAAAAAAAAATCAAAAGTGTCTGTTTTACCCCAACCTCCCCTAGTAATGGAGTGATATAGGCAGGAACCGATGCGTGGGGTGAGGGCCCGCATAGATGAAAATATAAGCCAAAACTTATAAGTGAGATATAGTGATTTTGCCGGAATTATATCTTGAATATATCCGCCTTGTATACCAGGTATACGCTATAGCATATGTGATAGCATATACCTACAGGTATACCCGGTGGCATATATGTATATATATCCAACATATATCTCAAATATTGCATTTTTTGCCGGAAAGTATACCACATATAAGCGGATATAAGTGACATATATTTCTGTATATATTTTTTTTCCATGTGGGGAAGGAGAGTTCGATGGGCCAGATGAGAGAGGAGGAGGTCCGATGAAATCTGAAATAAATAAAATCATGCGGTATTGAAAACAATATTTCCCTTTTTTCTTGATAATATTTCATTTATTCTCTTCCGAAATTCTAGAAATTTAGAAACAAATTTAGACTTCTTCTTCTTCTTCTAATCTTAATGGTTTTATCCTCTCACTCTTGTAGAGGCAAGTGCCAAAAAAATTGAGACTTCGATATTGACAAAAAAATATCGAATAGCGATATATTAGTCGTCAAAAGTATCGGTATATCGATATACAATATCGGCCACTTCGATACATCGAGGCGTATCGCTTATCTCCAACGACTAGTCGAATGCGTAAATCCCTTTGAGATGGAACAACGTCAGTTTTATTTTTGTTCTGAGGTCAAAGACGTAGATTTGAGGTGTCCAATGACCATTGTGCCACCGTCTGATGATCGTTTTGTGGTCCTGTCTGTAGATTGTCCCCACAAATGAGCGAATTTTATGCTTTTAATGTAACGAGAGTCGAGTTAATCTAGTTTATGGTGTTAAATAGGCTATCTGTTGTGCTATTTATTTGTGGTTTTGTGATAATTAACGAGTGTGAGGGGAGAAATGGCTGGTAATCAGGAGCATCACCCCTTGCCCAGGGATCTTATGCCTGACGCATGGTTCAACGACGAGAGGATGAACGCCATGTTCGCGGAGTTCAGGAATCGCTCGGTGAACCCCCAGGACTGGGACTCCAAGTTCAAGTTCTGGGATTCTTTTCTGGTTAACTACTTGGGGTACAATCAACAGTGTACGTTCTCGGTTGTCCAACTGTCCACGGTATTCAGGAGAAAGGGGAGAACTCCTCTGTGTCTGCCAACTGTCGTGGAAGAGCTCTACCAGTGAGTAGTCACGTTTTATGGACTTATTTTTTAAAAATAGTAATAACGGGGGAGAAATTAATTTTGTATTAGTATTTTATGTAATTTAGTATTAATTTCATTAATTGTTTTTCACTTATGGGGTTTGAAGTAGGACGAATAGAACTTTAATTGTGAAGATTAAAATGTAAAATGAATTAACGAAAATTAATATGAATAGAAATATTCTGGTTGAGTTTGTGCTCAATTATTAATTTAATATTACTGATAATAATTAATCTAGAAGTGTCAAAATAACATCGAGAAAGTTAACTTTCAGAGGTGAGGGAGAAAATTAAAGTCGAGAAAAAATGCTTTTTTTGTCAATGAGTGTTGTTATTTGTGCTAATGAATTAGCAATTTGCTTCTCAATGGATACTCTTTTTTTCTCTTCTTTTATGCCATAGTACTATGATGAATTAAAATGTGATCAATATTTTTGCCTATTATTTTATTCTTTCAAGTTATCCTATATTCAAACTTTCTTAAAGTAGTATATACATGATTTTAATGCGAAGATTAAAATCTTAAATAAATTCTTGACGAAAGTTAATATGAACAGAAATATTCTGGAAAATTAAAGTTTTGGAAAAATGTCAAAAAATCTGAAAAAGTGAATAAAAATTCCATGTCTAATATGAAAATGCTGGACAAAACCTTTAATGAAAATTCTGTGAAACTAGTGAAATTTTCACATATTTTAGATAAATTTTCCACGAAAAATCAGACAAGAAGCAGATGATTGCATTTTTTGGAAATGAATAATGAATAATGAAAAGTTATTGTTACTAATAAATTAACAATTGGCTTCAGAATGGATCCTCTTTTTGGAACTTTTATTTTACTATTCCCTTTTTCTCGTTTTTCATGTCATAGTACTATCATGGATTGAACTATCATCTATGTTTTTGCTTATTATTTCGTTCTTTCGGATGATCCTATATTCACTCTAAAGTAGTATAAACATGACTTTAGTTTTGAATATTAATCTGAAATTTTATTTATCTGAAATAAATGCTAAACGAAAGTTGATCTAAATACAAACATTCTAGTTGAGTTTGTGCTCAATCTTCAGTATTATTATCCAGCATTATTGATAATAATTAATCTCGAAGTGCAAAAATAGCACAGTCTTCTGAGAAAATGAACTTCGATGTCAAGGAGACGATTAAAGAATAGAAAATCAAACAATAAACCGTTCCCTATACTCTTCCAATTACAGAAAAGGCGAAATCATCACCCTAGACTCCTTCCTGGAGTCTCAGAACGCCACCTGGGCCTCATGGGCAGTGAACACAATGGTCAAAAGACCGGTAGTCTGGTCCTTCTCAAAGCTAAAAAACTACTTCATCCCTAACGTGTCTAACCCAGATCTAAAATACATCCACATTCCCACGATAAAAGAGCTATCCCAGACCATTCTCAGTCTATCCAACGACGAGAAGGACCAGATACTCTCAGTGCCCCAGATAACGAGAAAATGTTCCGAGAAGACTGGAAGTAAAAACGTAACAGAAGAAAACGTAAAACTGGCGCTTCTGTGGCTGGGGCGGTCGAAGAAAGGAGGTCTGGGGGTGCCGCACCACCACGAAAAATGGGAGTGTCTTCTGAAGATATCTCCAACAGGTGTTGGCAATTTATCAGAGGCTGAGGAGGGCCTTTTCAAGCTGAAGGAGAATGAACGAATTCTCTTGGAGAAAATCGAGAGTCTGGAAAAAGAGAGGAATGCCCTTCTGGTGAAGGCAAAGGGTTCCTTGGATAGTGGACTCAAGGAGGTCGCCAAGACGTACATCAGGAAGAAGAGGGAGCTGGATAAGAGGATTGAGAAACATGCTGGGACTCTCCAGAATGTTCACACCTTGATCTCGAGTATTCATGATGCTAGGTCGAATAATGAGGTGTTGGAGGCTTATAAGAAGGGAAGGGACATTTTGAAGGGATTCGAGAAGTCTGGACTGAATGAAGTGAGTGTCAGGGACACTATGGACGACATGATTGAGGTGAGACTTAAATTTGCTGAAAATGGTTAAAAAACCTTAATCATATTCCTTCGATGTTTAAACTTTCTCTCTTTGTTTTGCTTGCTTCTAGGCTGTTGGCGAGGTTCACGACGTTCAATCAACTCTATCTGAAAATCTGAAGATCAACGAGTCTGACCTTGAGCTGGAAGAGGAACTGAATGACCTCCTGAACTCGAGCTCCAACGACAAATCATTCCCTAAAGTTCCTGATGCAGAACTACCCGAGTTGGAGAGGGAGTTGCATTCTCTTCTTCTTGAGGGTAATTATTTAAATTGTCTTCTGAGAGTTATTGTGGCTGGGTGAATAGACCTGATGTTCTGATTACAGACGTTCCAGCACCACCGACGTCCTTCCCTGGGTCTTTCAAGCCTTCAGTGGAAGTTTCAAAGATTTCATAAAAGGAGTAATGAACGAGGAAGGGACAGAGATAGTGATAAATGGATAGATTGTGTTATTTAAGATAAATTTTTTTATTAATCGACGTTTAACTTAACTCAGTGAGTATCGATTCATGTTTTTATGTATTTAACTCTGCCTGATGATCAACGATGTGAAAATATAATGGGGAGTTTTTGGAAGAAATTTCGTGGTATCACAAATCAGTCGTTGCAGAATTTGGAGAAATTGCTTCTTCACATTCTACTTGGGTGTTAAACACTCTGGAATCGGTTGTCCACGTGTTACCTTGAACATTATGTCCTGTATCCATGATATGTGGAATGCAACTTCTGTGTATATGGCGTATCGATTATTATCACAGATTGGCTCAGCTTCAGTATCATTTACCCCAATTCCACTACTCACAATACCACGAAGGTACGACAATCTGTTTGTTTCGAATGTCAATCCACCTCCACTGTCTCCGTTACATACAGATGATCCTGGGGAACAATTAATATTTTTTATTTAAGGCCCAGGTGGATTATCTTTCGAATGTGATCTTGATTGTTTTTTTTTATTTTCATAATCTGAAATGATCTCCAATTGCTATTCAGTTTTACATAGCCCTGGAGTCTCCAAAAATTATGATTGTACAATCAAAAAACTGTTGAAAAAAAGTTGAACATTTTCAAAGAGCGTTTTTGAATAATATTGGGAAATAAACCCAATACAGAGTGTGACGTTTTGAGTTAGATCGTCCTCTGCATTAATCTTTTCGACGATTTAACTTTAGTGAAATAATTCCTGATGCTATTTCTGGATATTCCTGAGTATCCAAGGGCCGTTTTAATACCCTTATGTCCGACTAACAATTTCGGCCTCGCTTACGGGGGATCTGCTCACTTCCGAGAATAGTGGGATATTAGGAAGGACTGTTGAAGTATCAAAACACTAGGTATAACTGCTATGAGCCATAGATATATTGACTAATGAACTATTTGCTAAAATAAACTAGTGTTTGGAATCGGGGTTTGGTATACGCGTTATTAAAATATGGCCGTGACTATTCGCACCATTGCGTGAATCACTCCCGTACACTCCATACACTCCACGCATGCGTGAAGTTTGTGTGTTTCACGCAGCCGAATTTTCATACTGCTGTGTATTTCACGCAGTTGAAGTTTCATACTACTGTGTGTTTCACGCAGTTGTATTTTTATACTACTGTGTGTTTCACGCAGTTGAAGTTTTATACTACTGTGTGTTTCCCGCAGTTGTATTTTGATACGCCTGTGTGTTTCACGCAGTTGAAGTTTTGTACACCTGTGTTCACACTTCAACTGCGTGTTTCACGCAGTATGGAAATGCGGCTGCGTGAAACACACAAACTTCACGCATGCGTGGAGTGTACGGGAGTGACTCACGCAATGGTGCGAATAGTCACGGCCATGTTTTTTTTGGGTCAAATTGAAAGAGCGGCTCGAAAAATGGCGTGCAGAAGTCTTTAAAGATGACAATTGTCTCTAAAGATGACGTCTGTTTTCAATTGAAAAACGCAATTGTGACAACATTGTCTAGTGGGGTCTAGGAGTCTCCCCTGGTTCAAAACCATCTTTAGAGGTCCTAGCACGCCATTTCTCGACCCGCTCTTTCGTTTGAGC
>NW_021680379.1:2109315-2109549 GCF_001412515.2 Diachasma alloeum | reverse complement strand
AACTCTGGTTTTCAGTTGAAATTGGAATTGTTAATTTACACAATAATAGGAGTGCATTGACGATTTTTTCTTAACTCGCAAAAGTCTTCAAACAATTTGCTACCGATTGGTGATAAAATTTTTTGAAAATAATGAAGTAGGGGGGATAACGCCTTTTTTTTTAGGGGAGATTTTTCAAAAATTTATTTTAAAAAAAGTCCTAACTAGCAAATGTTTTTTATTAGCTCGCAATTT
>NW_021680379.1:2038380-2109028 GCF_001412515.2 Diachasma alloeum | reverse complement strand
GCCTATACGGAACCCAAATTTCCTCAGGAATCGAATGGAATAGGTTTTAAGGCTCTATCTCTCATAGTTTCCGAGATAATCGCGTTACTCTATTAGCAACCTCCCGCTCGCCGGCGCCTTTCGTTGAAAAATTCGGTTCCACGGGGAATCGAACTCACAACCTTTCGCACACTAAACTTGCGTCTAGCCCACTTGGGCACCGGCGTCGGTGGAAAAAAAAAAGTCGGTTTGGATTTCTATTTTTTGTTTTGAAAAAAAAAAAGTGGTAAATTGATCTTGTCTTCTATGCTAGCATGGCTCAAAACGTAAGAATCGGTGACTAAGTCGCCTAATATAATTGTCAATTATAGGGAATTTTTACCGTTTGTATATCCAGCGCAGAATTTATCCGGAGTAATGAAATTTCCGCCATTCACCTCGTTAGCCTGTTCAATGCATTTGTTCTTAGGCACCACTGGCACTGATAGTGCCCGAATTATCGAGCTGGAGGATCCTGTTGCTGTTCTACCAAATCCGGCTACTTGTCCAAGTGTACCTATATCAATGGCGAGAGTTCTTGCTGTCGTATCGAGACATATTGGCACCAAGTAAGATTTGAAATCGAGGGAAGGCTCTACTCGAAGAATCGCAATGTCTTGGTTGTGGTTACCCTTGTATCCTTGATAATCACAGTTCATGTAGATGTTTGTTACCTGTGAAAATTTCATGAATTTGTTCATTTCATCCTGTTCAACGATTTCATTAGTTGTTGCATTTCACGCATGAAAAAATTTAATAGAAAACCCAGTAAATTCTTCTGGAATTCTGTAGGAATTCTATGGGATTTCTACAGGATTTCTATTGGAATTCTACTGGAAAATTCTATTTGTTTCTGGCGCTGATTCTATTGGATATTCAATAAGAAAAAGTCAGTAGGATTTTGAATTTCTGTTGGCAATTTTCCATGTTTTTTCCACTTGCATTCTGCAATGCAAAACAAAATAAAATCTAGCGGAAAAAACTTGGAAAATTTGTGCCCAATAATTTCTAACAGAAAAAATCTCAGGAGAAAAATTCGCCCATAAATTCGAAATCTGTTGACTCTTTCTTATCGAATATCTAATAGAATCAGCGCAAAAAACAAATAGAATTTTTCAATAGAATTACAATAGAAATCCTATATAAACCCCATAGAATTTCGATAGAATTCCAATAGAATGTTCTAAAGAATTCACTAGGTTTTCTATTGAATTTTTTCACACGTGTTTTCCTCACTAACTTTTGCTTTTCTGACTTCTAGTTGTGGGGGATAGTCCGTGTAGTCATAGTCCCTGTAGATATTTCCAACAGAAATTAAAAACTTTTCGGGTTTCTTCGACTTTTTAGTCCCTTCATCGAATATACAATGAGCAGCGGTTATTAATAAATTCTCTGTGATTACTGTGGCTCCACAGATGAATTTTTTTACAGAGTTCTCAGAATTTGTCTCGTACAGCGTCGCGTGCCAGGGAAAGTCGGTTATATTCGGCATCCATCCATCCACTATCAGGGGTTTCACGAACTTTGATGGTTTAAGTCCACACACTGCAATATATTTGTCTAATTGAATGGTTGCAGTAAATTTATTAATTGAACAAAACGATGAAATCCGAAAATGGGAGGAAAAATATTGGATATGTATTGTTTTTATTTGCAAAATCGAGCATCTAGAGTTAATTGAATCAATGGAATCAACATATATCTATGACTTATGGTCTACTTCATTATTTATAGTAAATTAAAAAAATGCATGTCATCTCTCTCATCCGATTTTCATATCGAGGAGTAAAAAAATTTCTTGCAAAACCCCGGTTCCCAGTAAATTAATCCGTAAATGATTCATGATAATTCATCCTTCAACTTGCAAAATTGCCTCATGTAGTTTTAATGTGTTTGATTCATAAATAATATTAGTTAATGATGCTATTTCTACTAGGAACCCATCCGTGGAAATAAAAAATTCAAATGTATTCCGAAATTATCGAAATAGTTCACATTTTTTTGCATTCTTTATTGATTATATTCCTAGTCTTGTACAACTAATTTCTATTTTCTTTCTACATAACATTCTTAATACTGAGGTTGCGAATTAAAGGATCAATTATTCATATTTATTGGTAGTTTATAGGGGCACGCACGAATAAATATAATAGAAAAACCGAGCGGATTCGCTAGATAATTCTATTGGATTTCTATGAAACTTTCTATTATTTTTTGGTCGATTCTATGTAAAAATTCAATAGAATTCGATTTTGTGATGCAACTAATTTTGTTAAGATATTTTTTCTTGGATTTAAATTTTCAATTTTTTTTTCATTCAATTTTTTTTTCTTTTCATCGAGAAAATCAAACAAAAAACTTGGAAAATTTGAGCCGAGGAAATTTTATAAAAAATATCCCAATAGAATAAGGTGTATAGAAACATCAAATTCTATCAACTTTTTCTGTACAACATTTCAATAGTATATGCCAAACAGTAATAGAAAGTTCAAAAGGAATTCAATAGAATTGCCCAGCGAATTCGCTAGATTTTTCTATGAAACTTGTTCATATGTGAGATAGGGTATACATCGAGTTTGGTAACAAGAATTTCTACTTTGGTTATATTATATCACTAAATCTTCTAAAATCCAGACTTAAATATTCTTTGGAGGAATAAATTTCCAAAATCACAAAATATAAAATCAAGTTTGGCAGTTGAGTATTTATAATTACTGTTTCACCCAACAGAAGTAGGAGAATATTCTTCTGACAAGTGGAAAACATATTCTTACGAACGTCTAATTTTACTTTAGAATATATTTTATCGGGCATGCATTCTTTTCATTCCACTAAACTTCTTCTCTGATGTTGACTCTCTCTTTTGTTAATCTTATTTTTTTCTCTCGTTTCCTTTCATTTTAATGAATACATTTATTTATTACCACGTGGGTTTCAACATTCTTCACAAATTCGAATGCATTTTTTGTCACCTGCATTCTCTCAACTTCATCAGTTTTTTGGTTGTCAACGAGTATTTAAAATTGAATAGTTAAAAATATGATCAATAGGCCTATCCAATCCTAACATCAATATCAGGCTGATCATTGGTGTCCCGTTCCCCATAAATCACAACTTTATTTTGATTTATCTCCACAATTTTCGTGACATTACAACTCCCAGGAGAAATACTATCAATCGTGAGAGTAGTTCCATTGACATGAATGTTGATAACAATCGGACCTGGAATGCACTGTATTGGCTCTGGTTCCCACAGCCCTTGTGAATTACACGTGACATGATTTCGTTGAAAGATTGACTCCTCCCGACGATAAGCGCTGCGACAAGATAAATCTGCTTGAGTTCCTGGCAGCACTGGTATCGCACAAGATCTCCATTGACCATTAAGACTGCAATCTGCTTTCGTCGATGGTGTGTCAAGGACTCTGCATCGAATTTCTGTAGAAAAAACGCTTGAAATTCATTTTGAAAAAAACTAAAAATATGTTTCAATGTCTTTATGATACTCATGATCATTTCTCCTGATGAAAATGATACTTCGTTTATGGATACGACACGAATTTTCATTTATTTTTGGTTTACAAGTAAACGAAAAGGCACTTTTCGGCACGAAGTGAACATAGCAGCAACGTCAAAATAGTATATTTCGATACAAGTGAGACGGAATTGTCACGAGTACGAAGTTGGCGGCTCGAGGCGAAGCCAATCACACTCGTGAAAATTCCCGTATCACATGTGTCGAACAATATTTTTTGACAGTGATATTACATTCAGCGAGTGGTTGAACGTTTCATTGCGTGGGGTGGGGGGGGGAGGGGCATTTAGGAAAAAAATCCTTATGGTTCCTTATCGATAGTTGTGCCATCTATCGAAATTCTTGAACATTCTAGAATTTTCTAAAAAATTCTAGATTTTTCAAAGAAATTCCAGTTTTCTGGAAAAGTTTTTTTTTTTTTTAGAAAATTCAAGAAAATTCTCCCTTTTTTAGACATAAATACCAATTTTTACCGAATGTTGGTTATTATTGCACGAAATAGATGAAATTCGTGGAGATCCGTGTTAATATTTGCAAGGGTGTTTGTATGTGACGATTTCGTTGTGAATGAAATATGTTGAACTTTAGGAATTTTGGTTGCATATAACAATTCAATCGTATCGGGATTATAAAAAACGTCTTATTATGCCGAGACGGGGCGAAATCCCTATTTGTTCTCATATCCTATCGTAAAAAGGAGAAAGGAAATCGATCTCGAAAATCTCGAATAAGCGTAAGACTGAAACCGAAGCGCCACTACGTGAGAGATGAGAAGGCGCGTGCGCAGCACGTGCGGCTGATCTCGTACGTAAATAAATATATACATAAAAAACGATGATGTCCAGTAAAGGACAGGGAAAACCATCGACGTAGCCACGTAAAATTACGGCTGCATCAAAGATACAGCCACCCGCAGATTTCTTGTAGCTAAACAAATTTCCCGAGGAAAAAACGGACAACGCCATCGCTTAATAAGAGGACTGGACTAGGAACTCTATTTTTTTCAGAATTTTTAAGCATCGAGAAACACGCTAAAATATTTAAAAAAACGAAGACGGGCGGTGCAGCGCTCATTGAGCAAGTGATCGAGGGTTAACCTTAGTCTCGTTACCAAACGCGATCCTGCGACTTTGGGCATTTCCGCGGGGATTCCCCGCCGTGTTATTTAGGCTCTAGCGTTGCCGAATCCACTCTACACTGCCCGGGGGGGTTTAGCGAGTTTCCGACAACGTCGCGTCATGGACATTTTCATTCAACAGGGGAAAAAATAATTCATCTGTTCGAAATAATTTGCATTCTTTACGAATTTCGGAGAATGTTTAGTTCTGAAAACTACTATAATTCTTCAAACACTTCAATTGACAAAGTCAAATTTTTTTGAATTTTTCCGGTTAGCCAGTCAATTGTAATTAACCCTTGTCGCAGCTCTTCAGCGAACATTGATCGCATGGTAAGAGAATCCCCGCTCCGTGTATTTTACGATTTCGAGAAAAAAAAGTTGAACAAAAAAAATTTATTCCACGTTCACAGGTAATTTTGAACTTTCCTTAAATAGGAAATGGGGGTATGGAAGCGAAGTAGTTGGCAGATACCCGGAGAACTTGATTTGAAAAAGTGCAAAATTATAAAATTTTGAGGTTAAATATGGGGATTTTCAGCGAGTCGAGTTTTCAGAAAATTTGAATAATTCATTGGTGTTAGTCTGGGCCGAAAAAAAGATATTGATGTGTTTCATATATTTAAAAATAGGAATGCAAATTTTTATGGATTTTTCATTCAAGTTATTGTGTGAAAACCAAAAATCAAAAACGGTGGCGATTCTCTCACGACGCGATCACTTAAGGGTGTTTTCCCTTAAGGCACCGTTTCCTCGAAATTTCTTTAACAAATTTGCTACTCAAAGTTATTAATATTTTTCCAACCCAAAGCGCATTGATCTTCATCATCACCTCCTGGAGATTAATGTGCTTCGAGTCGTAAAAATATCGATAATTTGTTCAAAAATTTGGAAAATTAACAGCATTCTGTTACTCCTTAAGGGGAGACGGAATCCCTTTGTCTACATCAAATCTTAGAATTGTGTTTTCTCCTACAATTATTAATTTCTATCTATGACATTACTGTATCAAGTCGATGATCACATTGTTGAGTCAATGAAGTAGTTTAATGAATAAATAATAATAATTGCAGGAGAGAACACAATTCTAAAGATTCATATAAACGCAGGGGCTCCGTTTCCCCTTAAGAGTTGAAGAAAAACGTCGCGAGGCTGGGTTTTCCTCATATGGTGACCAATCTAGGGTTAACATGGTACCCTCTGAACAATCCTCACCTTCGCATCGGGGAATATCCGACCATCTTCCCCCACTGGTGCAGTAGACATCCGCCCCGTCCGTTAACTGATACCCATTATTACAAAAATATGTCAATTGTGTTCCTGGGAACATGTCCATCCCCGCTCTAGGTTCGCAGTGGTCATTCTTGTTCGGGCACTGGGACGAGTGCAACTTCCAGTAGCCATTCTGAACCCCTGGGGGCGGTGGACAGACAGCCTGAGGGCTCGGGGTCCAGGGTTTTGGAGTCGGTGGGTATGGTCTCCACGTGGTTGTTTCTCTCCCTGGCGGTCCGGGGGGTTGCACGCCTCTACATGCGGCCTCTCCCTCGTCTGAACCATCCGCACAGTTCCTCACGCCGTCACATTTTTTATCTCCATCTATGCAAGCTCCGTAGGCACATTTGAAGGTCTCTGGCAGGCATCTAGAGTTTTGATATTAATCAGTCGATTTTCTTTCGCGGAATTTCGTGGTGTGATGCGTATGAAAAAATTCTACGGAAACAAATTATTTTTTATTTCTATTGAAAATTTCGTAGTTTGTGCGGTTTTTTGGCAGATATTTGATGTTGAAGAGTGAATTAATTTTTATCGAGTAGTTCCCGGTAATTTAGTTGCGAGAGTGCCCAGCGCAGAAATGGGAGACCCGGGTTCGAATCCCGGCTGAGCGGTGCGGAATTTTTTCATCTCTAAATTCCAATTCATTTTTCATATTTAATGCCTAAAGTTGGTTTGGCGGTTTTGTGAGGCGAATTTGGAGAGAATTTCCATAGCTCCCGGTAGCTCAGTTGGAAAGGTGTCAAACCTTTTTTTAATCACCTATTTTTGGGGGCGCATTAAACAGAAGGGAGAATTTATCCAATTGGACAAGTATTTATTTTAGTAATACTCATTTCAACTGTTCACTCTTTCAAAAACGGAGAATAATAATGTTATAAACATCAGATATCTTATTGATTCTGATTGTTTTTAGAACGGTGAATTTTCAATTGTGATTGATATACGTTTGAATACGTTAACTTATTATTTAGCTGGTCTTGTATTTTGAAGGTGAATAAATGTATTTGGTACAAATAAAAAATACAAAGTTGGGAAGGTGTCCAGCGCGTAACTGGGAGACCCGGGTTCGAATCCCGGCTGGGCGGTGCTGAATTTTTTCTTTTTAAATGTGAATTTGAGAGTGAATTTCTGTGGTTCCCGGTAGTTTAGTCGGTGAGAGTGCCAAGAGAGTCAAAAAATTGCCCAGAATAGTTCAATAGAATTTGGCAAAAAAACAAATGGAATTTGTAATAAAATTCCAATGGAAATCCAATATAATTTACTATGGAAGCTGCTAGGTTTTCTGTTCATGTTTTCATGCGTTTGATGAAACTGACAATTTTTTTGGTATAAAAAAATTGTCGAATTGGTCGAAGAAATTGTCAATTCTTACTGATTCGATCCACATGTAGTGAAAGTCTCATCAGACCTATCAGCGCAGTCTGGAGACCCATCACAGACAGAAGTTCCGACGATACACTGGCCGGTTCCACAACGGAACTGATTGGCAGAGCACTCAGGACGACTAGTTGTTGTAGTCAAACTAGCACCTGTACATTCCGGCAATGTCTCATCACTCCTGTCGACGCAATCGTCTTTCTTATTGCATTTAGCGTCACCATCGACGCAGGCACCGTAGCTGCATCGAAACGCATACTCAGGGCACGTAATTTCAGGCCTCAAGCATTGCAAGGCAGTCTCATCACTGCCGTCTGTGCATTCTGCTTTTCCATCGCAGAGAAAGTGACTGGTTATGCATTCGCCGTTTGCACATTGAAATTGATCCAATCTGCGTGTCAATATCAAGGATATTTCAAGTTCAAGTTCAACAATGTTTATTAACATGGATAACAATACGTGTGACGAAAAAATTATTTGACACTCGTAGGTGATGAGAAAAAAATCAATCAATCTGATAAATAAAATCAATATTCAAAAAATGTTCAAATGCACACTTAAATAGTTTTTTTGAAAACGTATAGAAAAAAAAAATTATTATCGACTCATGACGCCTTTTGACGAATATGGTTTACCGACCTTCGATGAACTCAATTTGTTAAATTTCCCAGGCGAGTAAGAAGTTCACTGAACGATTTAATCTCGAACTAAATTCAAATTCACAAAATTGAAAATTCAATAGAAGCTGTTACTTGAAGTTCAAAAAATTTCTCAGAGTGTCAAGTCACTCATTGTCAAGATAACTAAACATTCAACAATTGGAAAATTCTGATTAGTTACATTTCATGACTGTCTCATCGAATTAATCCCATCTCATCAAACTGAAAATAATTACTGAATCCTTTTTGGAAATAGTCTCTTACCTACACGAGTTCGATGAACCTCTGACAGGCGTATCAGCTTCACTCGACCTCAAAACAATTCCTGATAAAGGACATTACTTTAAACCAAAATACGAAAAATCATTGTGAAAATTATGAGTATAAATTATGAGGTCATAATTTTTCGTTTTAATGACAATATGCCACATATGACATAATGAACAGGAAATCCCGGGTTCAAGGATACTCAACCGGTTATTCCAGGGGCATTCATTTTTGTATAATAATTTCCTCCTGTCTACGTGAATTTACAAATACGTAGAAAATGATTAATCAATAGGAAAATATCGCGATTTGTATTCTTTCTGTGGGAATCCGTGACCTTTCTGTCATCATCCCCTGACTTTTATCATCAATATTTCAAGATGTTGGATTTATGATTGATTATACACAAGTCCTCTGATAAGTTTCTCACGAATTCTGCGACTCACCAAGAATTATGAAGATGTAAACACTTTTATTGAGCGATCCGAACATATTCAGATGTTGAATTTGCCACGAGGAGGCTGAGGAGCTCCTCTCAGCGCGGTAACACCGTCAGTACTGATTGCGAGTCGTAAACAGGCGCCTAGATATCTGCAGAGTACAGTCATCTTTGATCTGTGACGTATAGCACCTCCGTTTCGCTGGGCTTTACCCAATTGCAGCGATAAATTCAGAGAACGGCGGATTCTTCATTGATAATTCTTATAATGACAGCGAGATTTCTATTTTAGTTATTTTTCCTAATGGGCGCAAAGTAAGCGGAATGGCACGGGATAATAACGCGCGACAATGAGAGCTATTATACAGTCATTCATGTAATGACAATGATCGAAGATTTGTTGTTTCGTAAAACGAGGAATATGGTATGGGAGGGGAACATCTGCGATTGTTGGGAACGGATAGATTGTGTTCTGTAAGGTCTATCCCTAGAAAACACGTTGTTCTTAATAAGATGGTCCCCATATTTTTCATACATAATGTTGAGAATATTTCCCAGCTATTGAAAAAAAAATTAACTAGCTATAAAATTCCAGAATTTTACCAGCATAAAGACGAGAATTCCTTAATTTATTTGAATTTCCAATCTAATGTGAATATTCAGTGCCAAATTACATTGAATTTTCAGTGAAATCTTCGAATATATTTACGAATCTTACGAATATATTTACCGAAATTTTCTGGTTTTCTACACAGAGAGAAATGTTCAGTAAAAATTACGGAACTCACAATTCGCTCACCGATTACGGAATCGACTCAGAAAATTTTAGTGACGGTATCGTAATTTTTCACAGGAGATTCAGATAAAAATTACTGAATGCTCTGGAAAAATTCCGTGACAGTTCCGTAAAATTTCCTACAACCACATTTCGCTCCGAAATTACGGAAAAGATACGTAATTTTTATGGAATATTTCTCTCCGTGTATTCATTTTTAGGGAAAAATGGAATTGAAAGTTACAGTTCTCTTTGATTTTTCCACGAAATCCCGAATTTTCAATGACGAAATTCCTTGAAATTTCAGTGATAATTAAATACGATAAAAATTTCCAAAAAGTGTGCCGGAAATTTCAGACAGAAATTTTTAACAGTGTAGGCCAAACGGGGGAAATGAGCCCTCGCGAACTCCATTTTTCCATCTTATGAGGAAACGCTTCTTACGACGTTTTTAAAAAACTAATCCATGATAGATTGATAAATTTCGAATACGGTGAATTTCTTGTAAAATTTTGCACTGTAGCGACTCACAACATCTGAACACAAGGGCTGGTGTTGATCAGCGTCCGCGGGACACACAGCCACCTGAGTCCCACACGCATACAAGACGTCACAATGCCCAAAGCGTTACCTTTGAAAAACCTGATTGGATTACGAATTCGAATTCAGTCTGGCGCTGACCGCCGAATACTCAGTAAGTCGATCATCCGAGTTCTACGTAACATCTTTAGTTTTTGAAGTGAAACTTCTTTAGGGAGGGTACGAAAAATTTCAGCGCGACACGAAAAGTGAAAGGTTTTGAGGGGAATGGGTTAGTCAGTAAGTGGGGGGCTAGTCAAGCGTAGGGGAGCCGCGCGTGAGTGAAGAAAATCCGAGGCGACACGAAACATGTAAGGATCGGTAGTGGGGGTAAGCCTAGAGTGGGGCCGTACGCCTTGCTATGCCTGAGACCAGGGATGGGCATTTCGGTCTAGAGACAGTTTTTGTTTACATTACGACGTGAAAAACTGGCAATTTATCTATAGAATATAATAAATGTAAGAAATGTAAAAAAACTCAAATAACTTGAAATTTTGACATTTGATATTGAAATTGAAATTTGAAATTGGTATTTTACATTTAAATTTTGAGTTTAAACGTGAAATTGAAATTCTAAATCAGGAACGCAAAATTGATATTTGAAATCTGCAATTGAAAATTGGGAAATTCTGAATTCTGCATTTTAAAATGATGAACTCTGAATTTTGAAATTTAGCACTTCTGAAATTTTGAAATTTTGAAATTATGCGATTCTGAAAGTTGAGATTGTGAAATTTGAAGTTCTGAAATTGTAAAATTTCGAAATCCTGAAATTTTGAATCTTGAACTTTGTAATTCTAAGATTGGAAATTCGAAAATTTCAAATTCGAAAATGAAAAATTTGCAATTTTTAAATACTCAAACTCGAATTTGGATTTTGAAATTGGAATGCAAAATTGAAAATTGAAAATTGAAAGGGTAATTTAAAATTGAAATTTGAAATTCCAAAATTGAAATTTTGGAATTTCAAAATCCTCAAATTTGAATTTGGCTGTTGAATGGAAATTGATAATTGAAAATTTGGATTGGAATTTTAAATTGGAACTTTTAATTTAAAATTTAAATTTGAAATTCAAATTTTCAATTGGAATTCTTAATCTGAAATTTGAAGTAGAAAATCAAAATTGAGATTAAAAATTGCACTTGAAAATCTGAAATTGAAATTTTTTATTTGCTTCAATTCCAAAATTAAAAATTTGGATTTTGAAAATCCTGAAATTTGAATTTCCATTCTGAAATTGGAATTCTGAATTGGAAATTGAAATTTGACATTGAAATTTTGAATGAAAATTAAAAATTGAAAACTTCAATTGAAATTTCGAATTAAAACTTTTAATATAAAATTGAAATTTGGAATTCAAATTTAAAATTGAAATTAAAAATTGCAATTAAACATCTGAACTTGAAAATTGAAAGTTTTTATCTGCTGAATGGTAAAAAATGAAAAAAACTCATGCGGTAATTAACCTCATTTTTTCCTATCCTATCCTATTATAAAAAAGACAGCACTGTCATGGACCGCCGTAGACTTGGCGAACAAATTCATTATTTTCTAAAATTAATACATGAATAATTTAGGAATAAATTTTGGAAATTTTTGGAAATCATTTTTAGAATTTAGGAAGTAATAATTAATTAGCAATAATTAAAAAACCATTAGACCGTATACTTGGCGAACATTGAAGATAATCGGGAAATTTTGAGTCTAATTGGTAGAAAATAATTTAGGAAGTCCAAAAAAGTAATTTTCCCTATTTAGGAAAGCTCCATTATATTGATAATCAATTAATAAAAGTATCACACGAAGCCATGTGACCCAGTTTCCCCCACCAGGAGGCGCGGCGGTGGGGGCCGGTGCAGTTTGGAACGGCCGTGCGGTGAAGTCACTGATCTATATACTAATAAGAATCACAAGGTCACAAGGACACAAGGATCACGAGGTCACAAGGATCACAAGGTCACAAGGATCACGAGGTCACAAGGATCACGAGGTCACAAGGATCACGAGGTCACAAGCATCACGAGGTCACAAGGATCACGATGTCACAAGATCACAAGGTCGCAAGGATCACGAGGTCACAAGGTCACAAGGATCACAAGGGTTATAAATTGTTGGCAAAAATTTTGTTTGTCATAATGCAGAATGTGTAATTATCACATATATGTCAATAGTTCTCAGTAGAACTGAGAGTCTAATGTTATTGCCGGTAACGTAGGAACTATCAATGGCCTGCTGGGAGTGGGGGTAGATGATAATAATTTACCTTAGCTTTAACTGATTAATAATGATTGTACAAACGATAATAGTATCAAATTCGTAATGTACAAACGATTTCCTTTGAAATAGACCTCTAACTTGGATTGATTGAGCACTTTACTATTTTTGTCGGCTGAATCATGCCAAAACTTAATTCATTTTTTTTTAATTAATGGCTAGGTATACAAACTAATAAATCATTATACAATCATATACTAACGATGTACAGTCGAATACATAAGCTCGATTTTTGAATTGGTGACGTGTGTCGGCTAAGTACTTGGGGGTATTTCACCGCCCGGCCGTTCCAAACTGCAGCGGCCCCCACCACCGCGCCTGATGGAGGGGGAGACTGGGTCATATGACTTTGCGTAATACTTTTATTAATTAATTATTAATATAATGGAGCATTCCTAAATAGGGAAAATCACTTTTTTGGATTTCCTAAATTATTTTCCACTGATTAGCCTCAAAATTTCCCGATTATCTTCAATCTTCGCCAAGTATACGGTCTAATAGTTTTTTAATTATTGCTAATTAATTATTACTTCCTAAATTATGAAACTGATTTCCAAAAATTTCCAAAATTCATTCCTAAATTATTCATGTACTAATTTTAAAAAATATTCAATTTGTTCGCCAAGTATACGGCGGTCTGTCATGGCGGCTCCGTCAATTCTCATGGGGAAACTGTCATGGCGACCGGCGCGATTGGCATCTGCGCATCGCTCGCACATGGTCATAGTGCGCCACAGTCTGGGCGGCAAATTTGAAATCGAAATTCGAAATTGAGACTCGGAATAGGAATTTAAAATTGAAATTTGAAATTGGAGTTTGTAATTGAAATTTGAAATAGAAATTTGAAATAGAAATTTTAAATTAATATTTGAAGTTGAAATTTAAAATAATTCCACTCTTTAAAATTAGAATTGGAATTTGAAAGTGAAATTCGAAAAAGAAATTCGAAAAAGTCTGGGCGGCAAATTTAAAATTGAAATTCGAAATTAGAGTTTGTAATTGAAATTTGAAATAGAAATTTGCTTTGGAAAAGGTCTTCGGTACTCCGCAGACTGTTGTCAATGGAATTCAACAGTTTGAACATAGCGCCAGCCACGATGCGCCATGATGACTGCGCGCTAGCACTCGGTTCAGGGGTGGGGGCTCTGTGGGACTCGCATCTGGCATCACTCTGTCGCTTGGCATGAATACAGTACTGATACAGCCACTAGTTTTTCGTGTTGCGTAATATGACTGTTCTGGTGTTGTTAAGCGATAAAAATTGATATAATTCATTCGTAGTGATAGTGAATAGTGCACGGTTTACGATTTTTAAGAATTGAAGGACGATTGAGTACAATGCCGAAGAAAACAAGTACCGATTATGTGAGAACGTTTCGTGAGCGACAACGTGCGAACCGACCGCCTAAACGTGCGGCTAAAACAGCTGCGGAAAGATGCCGAGAATATCGGGCACGAAAAAAAGCTTTGGAGAATGCCGCACGAGCCAGCGATATTCCGCAAGACTCTGCATTATCGGCGGTTGCTCCACCAAGAGATCCTACTATACCGACTCAGTTACATGAGGACCTCCTGAATATTGAAATTGCGCCGGTGGTGATGGACATCAGGGTGCCGTACAGCGATTATGCAACTCACCAAAGCGCACGCAAAGAGTTTGATAAAAAACAGAGTGCGTGGAGTCCACGCGCGACAGAAGTGAAACTTCTTTTTAGTATTCTCAAATTTTTTTGTCCAATTTGTTTTTCCTGAAAATTTTTTTTTCGCTTCTCATGCTTGAGAAAGCATTATTATTATGATTATATATAGAAATTCGATGGGATACTAGGAAATTAATAACAAGAAAATTTGAATGACTTTTTTCATTTTTTACCATTCAGCAGATAAAAACTTTCAATTTTCAAGTTCAGATTTTTAATTGCAATTTTTAATTTCAATTTTAAATTTGAATTCCAAATTTCAATTTTATATTAAAAGTTTTAATTCGAAATTTCAATTGAAGTTTTCAATTTTTAATTTTCATTCAAAATTTCAATCTCAAATTTCAATTTCCAATTCAGAATTCCAATTTCAGAATGGAAATTCAAATTTCAGGATTTTCAAAATCCAAATTTTTAATTTTGGAATTGAAGCAAATAAAAAATTTCAATTTCAGATTTTCAAGTGCAATTTTTAATCTCAATTTTGATTTTCTACTTCAAATTTCAGATTAAGAATTCCAATTGAAAATTTGAATTTCAAATTTAAATTTTAAATTAAAAGTTCCAATTTAAAATTCCAATCCAAATTTTCAATTATCAATTTCCATTCAACAGCCAAATTCAAATTTGAGGATTTTGAAATTCCAAAATTTCAATTTTGGAATTTCAAATTTCAATTTTAAATTACCCTTTCAATTTTCAATTTTCAATTTTGCATTCCAATTTCAAAATCCAAATTCGAGTTTGAGTATTTAAAAATTGCAAATTTTTCATTTTCGAATTTGAAATTTTCGAATTTCCAATCTTAGAATTACAAAGTTCAAGATTCAAAATTTCAGGATTTCGAAATTTTACAATTTCAGAACTTCAAATTTCACAATCTCAACTTTCAGAATCGCATAATTTCAAAATTTCAAAATTTCAGAAGTGCTAAATTTCAAAATTCAGAGTTCATCATTTTAAAATGCAGAATTCAGAATTTCCCAATTTTCAATTGCAGATTTCAAATATCAATTTTGCGTTCCTGATTTAGAATTTCAATTTCACGTTTAAACTCAAAATTTAAATGTAAAATACCAATTTCAAATTTCAATTTCAATATCAAATGTCAAAATTTCAAGTTATTTGAGTTTTTTACATTTTTTACATTTATTACATTCTATAGATAAATTGCCAGTTTTTCACGTCGTAATGTAAAAAACTGTCTCTAGACCGAAATGCCCATCCCTGGTCTCAGGCATAGCAAGGCGTACGGCCCCACTCTAGGCTTACCCCCACTACCGATCCTTACATGTTTCGTGTCGCCTCGGATTTTCTTCACTCACGCGCGGCTCCCCTACGCTTGACTAGCCCCCCACTTACTGACTAACCCGTTCCCCTCAAAACCTTTCACTTTTCGTGTCGCGCTGAAATTTTTCGTACCCTCCCTAAAGAAGTTTCACTTCAAAAATGAAGAACAATCCCTTCGGACATGTGTGTAACATTTGTGAACGTTTGTGGTTCAAGAGTGATTTGAAGACTGTACTTGAATCTCATCGCCAGTTACTTCAAGAGGAATTTCCGGAAGTCGTCATCTCCGATTTCAAAGCTTGCCATTGTTGTTTTTCTGCATTGAATAAGAACCGCGTCCCTACATTTTCAACATCAAATGGATTCAAATATCCGCCAAAACCAGCTCATTTGCCAGATTTAGATTTAGTTTCTGAGAGATTAATTTCACCTCGTATTCCGTTTATGCAGATCAGGAGATTGCGGCGTACGACTGGTCAGTACGGCATCCTAGGGCAAGTAATCAATGTCCCTGTGGACGTGAACTCGATGGTTAATAAGCTTCCGAGAGAAATCAGTGATGATTACTGCATTAATGTACACATCAAACGGAAATTGATACATAAATCTAGCTACTTGATTGGTCTTGTCAACAAAAATAAGTTAAAAGTCTGGCTGCAATATCTATGTGATACACCATTGTATAAATTCTATAGAATTCAGATAGATAATTCTTTTTTCAATCAAACAGTAGATGATCCGATACCAATTGATGAAGTTACTGAAGAAATACCCAACGAGGAGTGTCATCTTGCAACGCCAAATACTGCAAATAATGAATGATCATCCAGATTTTGATATTGTAGAAATCACGAAGAAAATGGGAGTGGATATGTTGAATACAGTGGAGATGACCAGTCAAGAGGCTGCCTGGTTCTTACTTCGTGAACCAATGTCCAAAAGTTCTGCAGTCATCGTTTTTATTCCAACTATGTGGCCCGTGGAACGTCAAAGAATCCGTAGGACACATGAGGAAATGGAGAAGATGGACATAGGGGATGAGTCCACGGATATTTGGAAAGAGAATTGGTTTGATAAATATCAAAGAAGACCACATTCTCTGGAAGAATGCACACTCGCCCAATTCGTTGCTTACTACAATGTCAGTAATCAGAACTTCACTAGAAGAAGAGAAGCGCGTGTCATCAGATACAGAAATTACGATATGGGCACTGATCTGAATGAATACAAAAGAGAAATGGTCACATTACATATTCCGTTTCGCAGTGAAGAAAATGAGATCCTTGCAGAGTTAAAATTTGTTCAAATTTATGATGATAATGAAGACTTGATTCTCAATCGACGAAAACAATTCGAATCGACTTTGGATATTCAGAAAACCATTGAAATATGTAAAGAGCTGTGTCGAAAGGACGATGATAGCACTCATGATGAGCTATTGGACAGGTTGGCGGGAAGAGCAGCAGCCGCAGATCCATTACAAGAAATTCAAAACCGAGAAGTTAATCGTGACCTAGAACTTGCAACATTTCATAAACTGGGAGCCATCGCAAAAAAGAGAGAAAACTTGATGCCGAACGAACAGTTCTATCGACTCATGCAAATGGTAAATGATAAACAGAAAGAACTTCTAATGCATGCAATTCATCATTTGCTTTTGGATTCGTCTGCGCCGTTACAAGTTTTCCTAACTGGACCTGCAGGTTGTGGGAAAACATTCGTGATTCGTCTTTTGATGGAAATTTATAACCGGTATTCTACAACCGATGGATATTGCAATGCGTATATAACATGCGCGTCAACAGGGAAGGCTGCTGTTGCTATTGAAGGTACTACAATCCACACTGCTTTAAAAATATCTCTCTCAAAACTTCTACCTCTGTCAATTGAACTGGTACAGCAATATCGAACATTATTCAAGTACATCCAGGTGTTGATAATAGACGAGATAAGCATGGTCAGTGCTGAATTATTATCACAAATTGATGCACGTCTCAAACAAATCACGGGAAATCATTTAGTACATTTTGGAGGCATTGACATAATTTTGATTGGAGATCTAAGGCAATTACCACCCGTCAGAGCAACTCCGATTTATAAACAATCAAAAACGACGATAGCAGGTCCAACTCTATGGCGAGGAGTCAAATTTTTCGAATTGAATGAAGTGATGAGACAATCCAACATAATTTTCTCTACTATATTGACGAAAATTGGCGATGGTGCTCGATTAGATGAGAATGAAATAGAGCTGATAGAATCACGATTTTTCACACTGGAAGAAGCGAACGCATTGTGCCCCGATGGAATCCGATTGTTCCTTGCCAATAAGTCTGTACAAGAGTATAATTCCTCAATACTCAACGGTGCAGAAAACAAAATAATATCGACGGCGAGTGATATTTTCGTTGGTTGTCAAGGAGTAGAACAGGAAGCATTCTTCAGACAGAAGCTACACAAAATGTCTGTTTTAGATACTGGTGGCTTACCATATCAAACTATTTGGGTGCTAAATAAGTCGTATATGTTGACGACAAATATTGATGTTTCGGACGGTCTCGCGAATGGCGCAATGGGTAAACTGGTTCACATTGACTACAACAGCGATAATGAAACCACAAGAATATGGTTAGAATTCCCAGATTCCCAGAAAGTTGGGGAGAAATTGAGGAGAAAAGTCAGCGCCTATGTCCAGGAAAATAATATAAGCAGATTAGCAGTGCCTATAGCTCAGCGAACTTCAACTGTATACATGAATAACAGTAAAACCATAGCAGCGAAGGGGACTCACTTTCCAGTAATATCATGCTTAGCAATCACTATTCATAAATCTCAAGGAGGTACGTTCAGTGAAATCGTCTACGAATATGACAAATCGCACTCTCAACAGCTCTTATATGTTGCATTGTCAAGAGTTACCAGCATAAGTGGACTTTACATCATTACGCGTGACAATAAACGAGAATTTTTTCACGGCCGAAGACAATCGATTTCAGTCAATGACTTACAAACTGAACTTAGCTGACTACGACTCAACCCATTAGAAACAATAGGACAACAAATACTCGATTTCATGTCAGTGAAAAAGGGTATATCAATATTTACATTCAACTGTCAAAGTTTGAGGAAACACACAGCCGATTTGAGAGATGCCGTCGTACGGAAATCATCAATATTAGTTCTCAGCGAAACATGGATGCCGTCAGATGACCCTGTAGATGTGCCGAATTTTGATTGCATCGTTTCATTCAAACGATCAGAGAGAAGAGCTGGAGGTGTTGCTGTGTACCGAAATTCAATAAACAGGTCGGTTGTGGCCACCCCACATATACTCGTCAACCTACGTCAAATGGATGCCATGAATGTTGGCTTGTGCAGTGTCGGAGATATTTGTTCGGCCAGAATTCGCCTTGAAAATGGACAGTTTGTAATGGTAGTTGCTATATATGTATCACCCAATCAACCGATTGATAAGATTATAGAATTTATCCATTACACACTGCTACAGTATACATTGGCTGGAGCAGCGTTACTCAAAAAAGACTGGGGCACTACGCCCATGATTTTAAGTGGGGACTTCAACGTGGACTTCGCAAAACCCGAATCTCAACCTCTGATTGAGTTTTTAGAGAAAGAATTTGCTTTGCAACTCACTAGTAATAGAACAGTTCCAACCACGAGGTTCGGTACTACAATTGATGCTGTCTTCAGTAGATTCCTCAATAATATAAAATCACAAACTTTCATTTCGTACTTCAGCTATCACAAGCCCATAGTTTCTGTTTTAGAGTTGCCTGACGGAACAACTGATGAATAATGAATCATTCACTATCAACAACTTTGACGAAATTTAATTTTGAAATAATGTATATTAATAAATTAGAAAAATTGTCATTCAAATTTTCTTGTTATTAATTTCCTAGTATCCCATCGAATTTCTATATATAATCATAATAATAATGCTTTCTCAAGCATGAGAAGCGAAAAAAAATTTTCAGGAAAAACAAATTGGACAAAAAAATTTGAGAATACTAAAAAGAAGTTTCACTTCTGTCGCGCGTGGACTCCACGCACTCAATTTTTATATACTTCTAGACGCGATTGACTAAACAACAATTAAGTTGAACGAATTGTTAAGTAGTGGAGTGTTAATTATACTATTCAACACAACAACTGTGGAGAGATTTTTCACGCTTAAAATATTGGGACGGAATGATCATAACTCGGGACTGAGATGGCTTTATTCGGAGAGGTGCTGGCGTACTTTAGCGTAAACATCCTCTCAGCAATTGATCCGTTGGGGACGCAGATCTCGATGTAGTCTAAACAAATGACGAATTTGTGTTTGAGGTCCCCATAAGGAACGGGACCGTGGACAGTCTGCCCTGTACTGGGCCATGGGCAAGAGCACTCTTCCGACTGAGATACAGTGGACTTCCCCTAGCTCATAGCGTTCGGGGGTCTGATTCCAAGAACTCGAGCTAGGGAATTACCACCTCCACATGCGCAGGGCCGTGCTTACGCGAGAGAGACAACGTCATTATCTGAGAGAGAACGCTGTAACATACCGGCCGACGACACACAACGCTTCCCCTCTCGTGTATGACGTCACTAGTGCGGTAGGGGACACATTCCCCGCCGCTAGGACACGCCCCCCGAGCTACGGATAGTAAGAGCTAAGGGAAGTCCACTGTATAATTATCCAAATACCAGATTGTTTGCATTTTCAATGACGACTCTGTGAAGAAGGCGATCCTACAATATATGGACAAACATCCACGCTTTTGAAAAGTTATTTGGGGAGTGAATTTATTGATTTTATACTCTTTATGAAAATACTTCCTACACTATCTTGATCCCTACGGCACGACATAGTTTCTACGATATTCAACCCTAAAAAATGGGCATTTCGTGAAAGCATATATATATCCCAGGGCCGAATCGCCGACGACATTGTTGATATTTAATGCAAACGGGATTAGTGCTTCCATTAAAAAAAAATAGAATTGGTACAGATCCATTCGGAAGCATATTACCAATGGAATTGGTAGAAATGAAAAAAAAGAAAAAAAGTTATAACACATGAAGAAACAGGTGATGTTGTGTGTCAAAACGCGAAATTATTTTTTTTTTATTGAAATTATTTCGATGCATTTATTAGAATCTTGCCTCTCTCAACTCAGGTATTTTTCCCAATAGAATTTCGTAGAATTTTAATCATCGCCCAACTGTCCCAATCCCTCCATTGAAAATAAACTTATATATTTTGAAATTGTTTTATGACAGCACCCTTGAGGTATTCACATCCCAACTGTAATGATCACCTCTCCTCCCTTTATTGCAGTCCCTTGGAACTTGCAACAAATTCCGTTAAAAATAAAATAAATAATAAATAATAATAAGGTTGATTGAATTGCCAGCCGTAATCGCCCCCATAGAATTGCGTAAGATCCATGAAACCCTCATACAATAACCGATCATGTGGTTTCCATGAATCCCACATAATTCTTTTGACTCTTATAAGATTCCCACGCTTAGAAATGTGGGACAGATCACGTTGCGATCATTACTTACATCGGATTCATAAAGTTCTGAAAAATATGTTATAGAAACATTCTCCATCCTTTTTCGTTATATTTCGAGATATATCCCATAATCTTCATTCCCGAGATTCATTAATTCATTAATTTTTCAGTAACTTGATAAATTATTTATTTGTTTTCTTTCTTTACTAACTGCTGTTTTTGCGATAGCTCTCGGTGGTGAATACCCGTAGTCGTAATTCTTCATAATGTTTCCGGTTGTAATGACGAATTCGCTGGGGTTTCCCAGTTTCTTAGTTGTTTCATTGAAAACACAGTAAGCAGGGGTGATTAATAAATTATCTGCCATTATTTTTGCTCCGCAAATGTGTTGTTTGTTGTCAGCGACACAGAGGAGTGTCAACGCAATTGATTATCAATTAGGAAGGTTTTCTCGAGTTTTATCCCCCAAATTGTATTTCAAAATGACTATTATCCGATTTCTGGTACTTTCTTGCGCGATTCGAGCCCAATTTGAATGTTGTACTCGACTCGGATTAACAATCATTGATAATTTCGTTCAGTCCGAGTAGGGCCGATAATATCGCTCGGCTGGATATCGATACCACTCAGTAATTGTATGTGTTGAAATGATGAGAAGTGTGCAAAACCCAAGAATATTGAGCGAGAAATGTTAGAGGTTCTAATACGATGTGCTATAATAATCAACATGATAATAAATGACTTGCATTTTTTATTCCTTCAAACTACATGAATTAACTTGAATAATTAATTAAAAAATCCATCACACAATTCACAATTCTCCATGGGATGTAACAAACATTATTGTTCATTTTATTCCTCAATATTCACTCCATTCACTTCATAATGGTTTTCTATAATTTGACAGAGATACAATTATCGGAGAGCCAATAAACAGAGTAACCTTTTCACGTATCTCGGAAGCGGAGAAAAGGGAAATTGGGAGGGATTTACGGGAATAGAGGCTTATTGGAAACGGGTGGAAGAGGAACACGAAGGGTTATGATGAAAAACTGAACAGGAACAAACACGCAAGTTCGAACTGTCTGGCATCTCCAGTTGAACTCATAAATAGTTCAATAGAGTGTGTGAAATTGCCAAGGTACTTCCTCCAATTTTTCGAATGATGATGTCACGCATATCAATGGAGTGTCTGCGTTTCAATGGGTCTGCATTTCGCGCAGTTCAATAAAGTGGGTATAAAATTACGAAGGTGACCTTCAAAATCTTTGAATGATGCCTGCATGCATTTTCTATTTTGATCCAGAACGTCAGATAGATTCGGTAGACTCCTCCACTGCTGGTCTAGTTTTGTTCTCCAATTTTTAACGTCGAGGGACAATTTATCGTATCCTCGGGAACACTCCTCACTGTCACTATTCTTGGACCATGACTCCAGTAAATTTACAAGTTGCGATTGAAATCTCTCTAGTCTCTGTGGACACCAAAGAAATTACAATTATGCTCCATTTCGTCTTGATGACTTTTTTGCATTTCAATAAAAGTTGAGCGAAATGGTGTCTGATCGGCCACATTATGTCCGTTACAGAGAAGACAAGATCAGATCCTGACCCTTTAATCAGCCTGGCTTCCAAAAAAGTGTTTCGTTACTGATCCCAAACTGATAAATATCAGTTCTCAAATATGTGATTCTATCTTTTTCAAGCAGATGCACGTACACCATTAGAGTCTATCAGCAATATTTTCACGAGGTTAGATCCAATCGATCATAATCGAGATACGCGGTAGCGTATCGGCCAAAGAAAATTTTGGATTCCGACTAATTCCACACCTCAGGCCGAGCGCTGCCGGGTATTTATACACGAAGTAACAACCCCCCTCCCCCCCACTATCTCCGAATCATGCCTATTCAATAAAATAACGAGACAAGCTACATGGAAAATCCCCTTAGTTACATCATTAAATCGCTCGCAAGCTTTTCATTGATGTGCCGAGTTTTTTTATTCAAGTCAATATTAAGGAATTTACGCGCATAGCAACGAGTTCCTATCTTCATTTTCGCATGTCACATTGTCTCCGAACCCCAAGTGTGAGTTTTGGGTTTCGAAGTTGGTAGCAGTGTGAACCAGCCTTACGCGTGAAGGAGGGAGAGAGAAAGAGTATGTTATTCTTTCTTTCTTCTCCTTGTACTCCACTAATTTTCTTATCCGATCATTTATTTATTTTAAACGCAAAATAAACATAAAAAATGAGGTGATCTGCAAGGGTATTTTGCTCTTTGTGAGACAATTTTACCCTGTTTTCAAATAATTAATATTGTTAATTAAATTCATGAAATACGTGTGAGCAAGTATATTTTCGGGGTTTTTAGATAAGCACAAAATTAATTATTTTTGTAAAAAACACTGTGCCAAGGCAAATTTTTCTTTGGTTTTTCTTGGGCATGAGGAAGACAATTTTCTAGAAAAATACAACGTTCATAAAAAACTTGAAAAAGATACAGAAACCAATGAAAGTAAGCCAAGTCAGGGCTCAATAAAAAATCAGTAAAGATAGAACCAACGTCCTTAATATCAATCTAATTTTCCATGTTCTAACCCGCGCCAAGGACGTTGGTTCTATCTTCACTGATTTTTTATCGAGCCCTGACTTGGCTTATTTTCATTGGTTTCTGTATTTTTGCATGTTTTTTTTAATGGAGGTTGTACGTTTTTAAAAAATTGTCTTCCTCATTTCCAGGAAAAACTAAAGATAAATTTCTCTTGATACAGTGTTTTTTACAAAAATAATTATGGTTGTTTCTTATGGTCATATAATATCAACAACATTTTCCGTACTGATCTTCACTTTTCCTCGTCGGCGGATTGGTATTGGCCCTTCCCCAAACTCGTAAAAGTGAAAATTACTACGGAAAAATATCGTTCACGGCTAGTGCCATGGGGTTTTTTTTACTCGCGTGGTTGGCCAGTCCTCGCCTTCGGCTCAGACGCTAACTCTATGCGAGTAAAAAACCCTATGGCAATCGCCCCGAAATACACTATATCATCTAGCGTTATGTATAAAATAATTTGCTTACCGGCTCATGTTCGTTAATGTAATCCGTTAGGACTCTTTTATAATCGTTGCCATTCTTGTTGCATGCGTCTGTTCTACTGAACCACCGCTTGCGCAACCGGTCAATCGTCCCATCGAATAATTTACGGCATCCTTTGCTATGTTCCTCTGAACATTTTCCGATCTTCATTTGGTCCTTAACAACTGAAAATGGAGAAATTATTCGTCGTTCATATGAAAAAATAATACTTTTTACAACATAATATTTTTTTCTTTAAGTATTAGCGTTCGGACACGGACGAAAAAATTTAATAGAAAAACCTATCGAATTCGTTAAAAATTTCTATTGAATTTCTATTGAAATGTTCAATACAGAATATTCAGTAGAAAAAGTCAATAGAATTCAATTTTTCTAAGTTTTTTCGTTTGATTTTCTTGATGAGAAGAAAAGAAAAATAGAATGCAAAAACTTAGAAAATTTGAGTCGAGCAAATTCTATAGAAAATATATGAAAAGAATAAGTTATGTAGAAAAATCGAATTATGTTGACTTTTTCTATTGAATGTTTTCTATTGAACATGTCAATAGAATCAGCCAAAAACTAATAGAAAGTTTAATAGAAATTCAATAGAATTTTCTAACGGATTCGATAGGTTTTTCTATTAAATATTTTCGTGCATGTAGCGCCGAACGAAAGAGCACTGTAACCACCTTCAGGTTTTCAATTGAAAAGTGTCTTACTTGACGTCTTTGTTTTCAATTAAGACGCTATTTCTCCGTGTGAGTTTATGAATGTTAGCAGTCTATTTGAAAAAACTTACTTCATAATATTCATTAACAACCGCCAGCCTTGCGTTTAATCGTTCCTTATGACTGCGCTGTCTATCGTCAACAAAGCCCAAAATCTGTCGTTCGTCCACTAGGCTGCTTTCAGCTTCGATGAGCATGATTTGCAAGTCGTCTATATATATACGGGGACGTGGTAAAAAAGAGGCCTCCAATGATTATTTGGTGTTTCAAGTCTGATTGGCCAGTTGACAGGAAAAGTCGTAGATGTCGAAATAAAGTCGAGTTTCTGTCAAGGATGCAAAATGAAGTTGAAAAAACTGGAGGAAAGGAAAATAACTCAAAGAGAATTCGATGATTGGATGGAGGAACATGAAGAAGTTTGCACACATAATCATAATGGAAGTTCTGGAAAAATGGAAGTTGCCGCTATCACTGATATGTTCAAAAAAGATCTGAAGAAAAATCTGGAGTTCAATATACTACACACGTTGGTGATGGTGACTGCAAAACATTTCCTGCTATTCAAAATGCGAAGCCTTATGGCAAACAGAATAGTAATGAGAGTTTGAATTCTTTGATTTGGTCCTTCACTCCTAAGCACCTGCATTCAGGGACGAAAATTGTAAAAATAACAACATACCTGGCTGTTTGTATATTCAATGACGGATTTAGGTCAATCCAGAGAATGATGGAGCAAATGGGTATTCAAATGGGTCCCCGTTGTGATGGATACGTTGTTCGAGGGGATCAACAGAGAGTCGATCATTCGGAGAGACGTGTCTCTGACGCAGTGAGAATTGCACGAATTGCCAAAAATTCAGAAAAATGTGCAGAACAGGATTTCTTCGAAAAAGAAGAAGGGGCATTGTATGGCGCAGGAATAGTTGATTGAGTGTAAGTGTTAATTTTTCTTTTGTTCAATAATATCTCCGTGAATGGAGTACCAAGCACTTACCGTCTTTTCCTCCCCGGCACGAGAGTGCCTGGCGCACCTTATCCGGGAGTTCAAAGGCGATTTTCTCGGAACTAAAATTCCGGAAATTTCCCATGACTTTTTACAGACTATTTCAGAAAGTTAATCACCAATCGATTTGAAATTTTTACCACCTATTTGACATCTACAGAGCTTTCTCGCCTACCACGCTCAGAATAATAGCTTTAATAATTTCAATTTTTATTACAAATTGTAAGCCCGAATTTTCCCGGGAAAATTGGGCCTTATCCGGAAAAGCAGATTTTTTTTTCAATTTATTTTATTTATTCTGCTAGGGGACGAAGCCAGATGTTTGCTGAGTACTAAAGCAATCAATTTTCTCATTTCAGATGTGTTGGAACCTCGAAACTTAATTTTCAATCATTCAATCAGTATTGGGGCCCGTCTACTTCATCATCAAATAATTAATTGCAGATTGTCCGGGAGGATGAAAAGTTTTGTTATTTCACTAGTAGAAAGATAATAAAAATTACCTAAAAAAAAATCAAATTTGTAACTTTTTTTTTCATATGAAATAAAAATTGTGGAAAAGTTACCATTCTCGCCGCCCGGAAAAGCGCAGACCCCCTTAAACCGTTTTACCACTTCGCTGCTGAATTATTCCTATCTATTGATGTATTGGCGTCAACTGCAGAATTTCCGTGAAATTTATAATCCATATATTGACTTAATTTTAAGTCCCGCTGAAAATCGAACTTTTTCAGGGTGTTCAGCGAAAAGTTTCTTTGAAATTCTCAGGATGTTTAGCCATTTTCAGAAAATCTAATTTTTTCATGTTCAAGGAAAATTCTATAATTTTTTTGGCTGATAGCAGAACATATGAAACTAACTTCTTTGATGGTAAAAAAAATAATCGCGATAGTCTCGCCAGAAATAAATAAATAAATTTTTCCTCATACACGGGCTCTTATGGGATTTATGTTGAAATTTATAATCGATCTATTATAAGAATCTCAAAGTAGAAATAACAATAGAAGGTAATGTGCAAAAGTATACTGAATCGAATGGCTAGAAAAAAATTTGCGCTACTCGCGCAAAAAGAGAACATATTTGAAAGATTCTATCTCAGATAAGCGCATGTTAGCGCATGCCTTCGGTGCATTTTGTCCACTCCATTTCTAAATAATAAACGTGGGTTGGTGGATTGAAATTTTTATCATGATCTTGGATGAACTCCTCCAATGATAATTCATTTTCCTAAATTTCTTATTTTCTAGACGAAAGAATTTCGACCAATTATTTGATATTCATAATTATTGAGCGAGTTCACTCAGGTTCATAACTAGCATGATAATCTTCTAGAGCAATATAATTGTCATAATGGAAACTTAATGAGGGGATAATATAGGCAAGGGATAATGTAGAATGAAACAATAGGAATTTCCTGCGAAGAATTCACCTGAAGAAATACGGTATTGGAAAAATAAATACTTCCCTCAAGTAAATGGATATTTGGCAAAAAGTATTTTTTTTCTCAGTGAACCTTTAACCCCTATTTTCGTGAAATTTAGTTGAGGCACTTCGGGCATCGGCTGAAATTGACTATCGTCAATTGAAATGTCATCAAAATTTTTTCGTATTCTTCCACATGATATTCTTTTAAGTAATTTTACATTCAGACAATTCGTTTTCAGTCAAGGTTTAATCAAGGTTTAGTCAGGAGTTATTCGAGGTCATGAATCAATGACTCCGAGAGTCAATAGAGTTTTCGGGCACTTCTATCTAATTGACATAGCAATCCTTTTGATAACTATTTTTTGAGTGGTCGTTAAAAAATCAATTTTTATAAACATGTCCATTCGAGGGGCTGGGAACTCGAAGATCAAGTGACACCATGACTGCAAAATGCAGTCAATTTCACTCGATTACTTTAGTGATTTCAATGATTTCATTGAATTCGTGATTTCAGCGATTTCAAACAGGCTTATCAGTGATTTCAATGACTCACTATGATTTCATTGACTTCATTCAATTGAAATCAATGACTTCTGAATCATTGAAATCATTGAAATCTCACCGAACCGAAATAATAAGTGGGATCAAAGGATTATTCATCAGAACTATCAATTTTATTGTCACAAAATATTAAAGAATGATTAAAAATTATTGCTAGTACATCTAATCAACTAATTACCAATGCTAGAAGTAGTGTTTTACTTCTCTCAAGATGGTGTGGTCAACTGTCAAGTTCCCCTTGTCATCAAAACTTGGAGGTGAAATAGTCTTTTCGTCACTAGGCACGAGAAAACCGCGATTCTAACCTCGCTTTGCTCGGTTAGATCGCGGTTTTCGGGCCCAGCGACGAAAAATATTGGATGTCACACGGCGATAAAAGTATTATCTGACGAATGTGATTAGAATCCTCGCCTTCGGCTCGGATTATAAAGTCACATTCGCCAAATAATACTTTTATCACCTGATGACATAATGTACTATTTGATACTGTTTAATATCGACCAATATACCAAGAACACAAGACGCTTATATCTTTTATGTCGCGCCGTGCAATAAGTCGAGTTTATCGCACGCTGCGCTTCGCGCAGCCTGCTCAAGACTCGACTTCTGCACGACTTGACATAAAATATTATAGAGCACTCGGTAATAAATTTCGTTTTCAACGAATGTGTAGTTTACAGGCCGAGCCGAAGGCGAGGTCTGTACACACATTCGTTGAAAACGAAATTTGTGCCCTTGTACTCTAATGTACCATTTTATTACCTTCGATGCGGGCATATGAACCAGAAAATTCTCTACTCTTTAAAGTTTTTCCTCCTGCATACGCGAAGTTCAATATTAACCCTAATAAACCTGTCTCGTAATCTTTCTCTTTGAAGAAACACCAGTCTCCTATATTTATTTCATCACATTTTTTAATAAAAGCTCTGTTATCAGTCTCATGAGAAGTACGATTCCGCTGACTAGCGTACTTTATCACTTCTTGATCTCTCACTCTTTGTACTCGCTTCCAATACCACACTAATAAACTTTCCTCTATTGAATAAGACACAACATACACATTATTATTTACTTACCAATAATAAGTGCGAGTAGTCATAGTCAGTTGAGCACTTGTGATCAAATTAATCAGTCGTTATTATCTTTAAAACGCCAAAAATGCTCAATTTTTGAAATACACGAGTTTGTTCACGTCACGGCGATCCTCTAACGTTTGAAAAGAAACGAAAAACAACAGGACGAGGGAATCCCATTTATTTTTGTACAGTCTCGGTAGTAATGTCTGGTTGCGACCGAGGGACGTGGCATGCGCTAAAGCCTTGACTTGGACGCGAAGCGGAACAGAGATTCTCGCAGGACTGTACATGCGTCCCACGAAAAAAAAATGCTCTGAGGTAGTGAGATTTGGACGTCGGTCTCATGCATATATTGATTTCTTTGATTCACATGATTTCATTGACTGCAAATGATTTCATTGTGACTTCCAGAAATGACTTCACAGTTGGAAATGATGTGATTTCAGTGATTTCAATGATGCCAGTGATTTCATTGATTGCAGGCGTGACTGCAAATTGATTTCAGTGGCATGTGACACCATGACTTCAGAATTTCCCAGCCCCTCGTGTCCATTTGTTTGAATTTTTGGGAAAAATTGAATTTTAATAGGTGTCAATGAATGGATGTTATTAAGGCTAATATTGTTAGGTACTTGTTCTTTTCCTCCCCATCAACTACCTTCATGTACGATCGTCTCTTTATTTCGTTTATTCATTTACTTGTCATTTTTGTATGTTCGTTCCTAATCCGTAGATAGGGGATCATTTTTTTTTAAACTTCCTTATAGAAAATATTTTCCATGATACAAGTGCATAATGTTATGTACTTCTTCTTACTTCTGGTACGTTTGACGAAAGACATCTTTTCAACTTACCCTCATTTATCCGATTTGTCTTTCACAATCTTATAATTGACGATAGGTAAAAGCGATTGTTAAATTTTATTCGCATTGTGATTTTACATGGAAAGCGCACAAATATTATGGAGAAAAACGACATCCTGACGTTGACATGAGTCCCATAAAATCCGAAGCTTATGACGACGTGGATAAAAGTAGTCATCAGGAGGAAAAATCAAATCACGACTGAGTGATGACTGATCACAGTCTCCCTAATATCATTTAACCAACAATGGCAAGTCCAATGCCAATCCGCTACTCATTCACTTTCTTCTCTTTTCATTTCTTTTATTGATCCTCCAAATCTTCCTCTCGCAGTTTTATCTTGGGCTATTTATCACTGAACATTTATCAAGTTTAATAAATATATTTCTTCTATGGGAAAAGATGGTTTTTTTCTCTTTACGTGATCATTTCCTCGCTCTCCTACGTAATTCACCATAGTGCACTTTAGTGCTTTACCCTACGCAATATGATCTCATTCTTTCTTACGCTGGGAGAAAAACAAACACGTTGTCAAACAAGTCTTGTTTCGGCCAACAAAATCGCTAGTTAAAAATTACCAAAAAAAGAATTTGTTTAGCTCGAATTTGAAAGTCTCAACCATGAATAATTGCTCTGTTTTCGACAGCAACGAAATATTTGGCTCAAGAGATGGATAATTCACACCCGATGGTGCCTTTTCAGGATGAAAATATCTCTAAGTTAAAAGATTGCTATCATATCATTATTATTGTTTCATAGGGTTCATTTCTTGTCTGTGATTATTAGACAGTCGAAACGAAAAACTACTATCCCTTGTTTCGCATAAAACTGTGGTGACTATATGTCTCCACTACATCTCTGTCATTCACACACGCACACACATACGTACACTTAATTTTCCTCTCTAGACATTGGGCCAATTCCCCAATTTTCCTGTCGAGACATTGGGCTAATTCCCACATTAAAAATCCATTTCCTTATTCCTTTGAAAGTCTAGAACATCTGTCCAAGTCACAAAACCATAAACCCTTCCTCAATCTAATGACCCGTTTATAACCATAATCCCTCGTCCGCCTGACCGGCACCTGTGACGTGACGACGGAAATTTCCCCGCCGGGACCCCCGGGCCAATCACAGCTCACCGGTAGGAACGTACAGCGCCGAACCAATCGGAAGCCAGGATTTCACTCATCCCTTCTCCAAATTTTCCACCAATCACATCCTTGCACTCTCCTTAAATACCGCACACTTTCCACACTCATCATCAGTCAATCATTCACTCATCCATCTCTCGACGACTCAATTTCGCACAGAGGACAAATTTACTCTCCACGCACCGTTGTGAAAGAAAAATCAATTAAAATATAAAACTCAATTTCGCTCAATGCTGAACTTCACATTTATTCTTCAACCTGCTTACATCCACAAAAAGATTTTTCGGGAGGAAAATACGTATGGGAGTATCGAATAACGAAGGAGTATTGCTAGAAATGACATTTCTTGCGCGTACAGAGAATGTAATTTTTTTGAACTACTACATCTCTTTTTGCGACAACAATTTTTTATTCCGGCGTACTCTCTGCATGTTTGGCACAAAAAAATCCTTTTTTGATAATTTTCAAAAAAATATTTTCTTGGCACAAGTAAGATTTGTTTGAGAACTTTGTCGTTTTTCTCTCAGTGTACGGTCTCTACTTGTCGTAACTGTTCACGGTCAGGACGGTCTTGGGGGTCACCTTTTGTCATTGATTTTTGTCTACCCAGTAACCCTGAGGTCACAATAGAATTACCTAGGTAAAGAGTGTTTTTAGATCGAACCCTTCAGAGATTTTTTTTTATTAAAAATTTTATATGCTAGAGCGACGTTCATTGGAATTTTTCTCGAAATCTGTCTAAATTCACTTGTGCTCGAGATAAATACCCATTTTTGGAAATCATTTCGACTCCTAGGATGGATTTATATTACGAGTATTCGGACTCAATTCGTCATTAATATAATTCCTTTATCTTCGCCTTGATGTTAAACATCCTGGAATCGATTGTCCATGTTTTACCTTGAACATTATGTCTTGTATCCATGATATGTGGAACGCTACTTCTGTATATATGGTGTATCGATTATTATCACAAGTTGCTTCAGCATCGGTATCATCTACTCCAATGCCACTGCTCACAATACCACGAAGGTACGACAATCTATTTGTTTCGAATATCAATCCACCTCCACTATCTCCATTACATACAGATGATCCTGAAGAACAATCACTGATTTTTATTCAATGTTATATTCAATGTGACAAATAGAAATGAAAAAATTCTATTTCTATTTGTGTATTTCTCCTTTTAAAAATTAACAAAATTGTCATTGTATGGAATTATTACCGTTTGTATATCCAGCACAGAATTTATCCGGAGTGATGAAATTTCGACCATTCACCTCGTCAGCCTGTTCAATGCATTTGTTCTTAGGCACCACTGGCACTGATAGTGCCCGAATTATCGAACTGGAGGATCCTGTTGCTGTTCTACCAAATCCCGCTACTTGTCCAAGTGTACCTATATCAATGGCGAGACTTCTTACTGTCGTATCGAGACATATTGGCACCAAGTAAGATTTGAAATCGAGGGAAGGCTCTACTCGAAGAATCGCAATGTCTTGGTCGTGATTACCCCTGTATCCTTGATAATCACAGTTCATGTAGATGTTTATTACCTGTGAAAATTTCATGAATTTGTTCATTTAATCCTATTCAAAGATTTTATTAGTTGTTGCTTTTTTCCTCACTAACTTTTGCTTTTCTAACTTCTATTTGTGGGGGATACTCCATGTCATAGTCCCTGAAGATATTTCCAACAGAAATTAAAAACTTTTCGGGTTTCTTCGACTTTTTAGTCCCTTCATCGAATATACAGTGAGCAGCTGTTATTAATAAATTCTCTGTGATTACTGTAGCTCCACAGATGAATTTTTTCACTTTCTCAGAATTTGTCTCATATAGCGTTGCATGCCAAGGAAAGTCGGTTATATTCGGCTGAAATCCATCCACTATCAGGGGTTTCACTGATTTTGACGGTTTAGTTCCACACACTAAATTGAATTGTTGCGTCAAATTTTTTCATTCAATGTAATAATGAGATGCGAAAGTTGGATGAGGAATACTACAGCATTTTTTTGCCATACGTGCATGAAAAAGTCCATTTTTTTCGCTATTTTGTGTAGAATGTGTAAAGTGGGTTTTTGGGTGTACTCTAGAGTAGTTTAAAAAAGTCCATTTTTTTAACGTTATTTTGAGAGCTCTTAGCAGTGCCCCCATGTCACATACCGGAGGCCAGCCTAGTCGTGAGGATTCTGACCCATCACGTGCCGTACTTCTCCTAACGACTATTCTGACTAACAACATCGGTCTACGACTCATCGTGCATTAGTGTTGGTGTATAATTCGTGTTACAGCATTCACAACGGTCACTCTGGCTGCACACTTGGTCATTGCGAAATAGTATATTTGTCAATTTTACGTGCGAATTATTTAATGGAAAATGGAGGACGAAATGGGCTTAGACTCGTAATCCGTCAATAAATGATATATTTCTTGAAAACAAATAATTTATATTTTTTGAATTTAAATTAATTCCAGGAAACTTTTCCGACCACTAACTTTAGGAAATGAAATTTTGACGTTATTTGCAGTTTTTCTCATTTTGATTTTTTTGGGAATTAATCAGTTCTTTCATGATTAAATCTTCATACCTAGATACTTTATAGACTACAGCAAAATTTTTCTCAGATGAAAAAAAAAATTTCAAATGAATAATTATGATTTTCAGATAAACCCGGTTTTTTGTTTCAAAGAAGTTTTCTCTTGTGGGTATATTTGATACATTTTTGCTGGCATTTGAGGACTTTTTCATACAGCCTTTGTCAAAAAATACGTTACAAGTACATAAAGTAGGGGGATAGGCTCGTGTGTGATTTTTTTATCAAGAGTCGTAGGTTTATGCATATCCCCCCACTTCCTGTACTTGTAACGTAAGAAACAATTCTTCATTTAAAAACATCGCTCTATATCACTATGCAGAGTTTTCTAATCACTTGTAACTCATTACTTCACCATTATTTCTCCTTATATGAAGAAGTATGGAAATGAAATAATACATGCCTATATTTTTCACTAGATTTCATTTTTAGCAGTAACAAAATTTCACGTGAAACCTGAACTTCCAAAAGTCTTATACACAAACTGTCCTATACACAAATGATCTATGACAATTAATCCTTTCAGTTTTTCACAGTTGCTTCACACATTTATGATATATGATTCAACTCATAGATAATATACTGTTATTGATAGTATTTGTACTAGGAACTAGGAACACATTTTCAAAATAGCCCACAGTTTCTCGTATCCCAAGCAGTCAGTCGAAGGCTGTCCACGATTTGTGATATGATTTTTTGTTATCTCCATCCTCTCACCTTCACTAGTTTTTTGGTTGTCAATGAGTATTAAAAATTTAATAGTTAAAGATATTGTCAATAGGGAGTGGCTGTAGTGTTCACGCGGAGAGTGTGTGGCTCCAGCGGTCATCCAAGCTAAGCAGCGTTCAGTCTGCCCAGTACTTGGATGGGTGTCCGCTTAGGCACACCTAACCGCGTAGGACTACATTCGCTAGGCGCGAATGTTGAGAATCACTGGGCCCATTGTGTCAGTGTGACCAATGGGCACAGTGGAATCCCTGCATTATCGGCCGGCTGTACGACTGGGGTTTTCCATGGTTTTCCTTGCAGTCCTAGCCCGAATGGGGTACAGTCCAGAGTAAGACGGCCCATGGTAACGCAGAAAAAATCAGAAGAGAGAAGTGGGAGAGGCAAGGCAGACGAATAGGGAGCCTATAAAACCGTAATGGTAGTAGGAAAGAAATATGAATAAAAAAAAAAGAATAATATTGTCAGTAGGCCTATCCAATCCTAACATCGATATTTTTATAATTTTTGTGACATTGCAACTCCCAGTAAAAACACTATCAATCGTGAAAGTAGTTCTATTGACATGAATGTTGATAACAATCGGACCTGGAATGCATTGTATTGCCTCTGGTTCCCACAGCCCTTGTGTATTACATGTGACATGATTTCGTTGCCAGACTGAATCCTCCCGACGATAAGCGCTGCGGCAAGATAAATGTGCTTGAGTTCCTGGCAGCACTGGTATCGCACAAGATGTCCATTGACCGTTACGGCTGCAATCAGCTTTCGTTGATGGCGTATCCAGTACTTTGCAGTGAATTTCTGTGCAAACAAGTGGATAGTTGCATTTTTTATAAATTAGTATAGTTATTGCTGCTTATAAATTAACAATTTGCTTTGGAATGCCACTGCACTGAGAGAAAAACGGCAAAGTTCTCAAACAAGTCTTACTTGTGCCCAGAGATAGACATAATCATAATTTATAATTGTCACTAATTTTATAAATACTTATTCAAGTAATAGAACTTGACAATTTTTCAATTATTAAATTAATCAACAACTAAATATTGAAATTCTGAATTATTTTACCACTCAATCATTGAATTCGTAAGATTGACGATTATTTGAAAAATCTCAAATACTTTTTAGGAAATTTTAAATTATTCACTTAATAGTTACTAGCGCACGGGCGCTTCGCGCCAGTCGCTAGATTCACTTATGTTACATTATTTTATTTTATTGTCTCCTAACTTCATCTTTCAGTATAAATTTACTCTGAAGTCTCACTTACTGCGACATTTCGATCAGCCGTCATTTATATAGTTTTGTTTGAAGGCTAGTGGGAGAAGCGGTACTAGTGTAATACCCGCTTATCTTTTCTATATTTACCACAAACATTTGACACTTTTGTTTTTTTCAAGGTACTCTCGCCGTACAATTCTGGGGTATTAAGTTCGACTTGACCAGGAAAAGTAGCCCCCGTTGCCATCCAACGTGATATGGAATCCAAGTGATCTTGGTCGCGAAAACGGTTAACACATACGTGTTCAGGGACCCCAGAAACATAAGGTCCAATGATAAAATTTAATGCACCTAAAAGTGTACAAGAGATAGGCATAATCATAAATTACAATTGTCATTAATTTCATAAATACTCAGTCAAGTAACAGAGCTTAACAATTTTCAATTATTAAATTAATCAACAATTAAATATACAAATTTCGAATTATTTTACCAATCAATAATAGAATTCGGAAGATTGACGATTATTTGATAATCTCACGGAGAGAAATATTCAAGAAAAATTACGGAACATTTCACGTAATCCGCAACCCAGAATCGTTTTCAGTGAATTTCTATAGGAATAAATCTGAAACGTTCAGTAAATTTTCGAGTCTGTCACACTAAGTGACTTTTTCACGTAATTTTTCTGGAAATTGTAAAATCTAACAGAAACTTCAAGACTTATTATACCTCAGAACATGAAAATTCTTAGATGTTTAAGAATTTTTACGAAAAGTTCCGGAAAAATTACGGAACATGTTGGTAAAATCTCCCCCTCACGGTGACTCATGGCTAACCGTGAGGTGTCGGACGGATGAGTAATTTTTACGAAACAGATCGTAGAATTTACGTGACGATTGACACGTTTTATTGAATTTTACTTCGCTCCCAGATTACGTTTCGAAACGCAATTTTTACGTCTTTTTTCTGGTAATTTTTATTGAATATTTCTTTCTGTACTCTAATATTTTTAGAAAATTTCCAATTATATTTATCTAATAGTTATTTGAAAATTTAAATTCTCAATTATTTTATTATTTTCTAAATTCAAATTATAAAAGAATGAATTCAATTATTTTAAGGAAAAATTCTCTTAATATTTCTAAAATAATGATTGATGCCGATCACTGATAATGATTGATGCCGGTCCCGTACTCGGGACCTGTCACAGCGTGTGGACTATTTCAAAAGCAAAAATTGTTGAACAATATTTATGATTGGAGAAATTATGATTTTTTAGTTCCGAAGTATTGGTATACTTCCATTAGCTACTCAAAATTTTCGAGAAATTTATAATTCATGCATTAAGCTTAAGTTTATAATTATCGGTGGAAATAACCGAACTTATTCAGGGTGCCCGGCGAATAGTTTCTTCGAAATTCCTTGACTTTTTCCTGTTTTCCTGACCAAAGTGATAACATTCCCGGACCTTAGAAAACGTTCATTAGGGTCCAACGAAACTCACACGGAAAAATTTATATTTTAAAAAATATATTTCAAAATATCTTACATTGGCCCAATTTATATAAAAAAATATATAAAGTATATGGTTTATATATATTTTTTATATAAATATAAAAATATGAGAATATATTATATTTTATATATGAATTTGAGAAATATGGAATTGGCCCATGTTATATATTTTTTTAAATATATTTTTTGACGGGTGAAGGGTGGAGCAAAACGATCATGAAGGTGAAACGGGAAATACTTCTTCTAACAATATGCGATTCAATGAATAATAAAACTTGATGCCTCCACCATTACGCAATAACAAGGTAATAAAAACAATTTTGTTCCATTAGTGATTAAAAAGGTAATCAGAATGTTTTTAGTAACCATTAATATTACATTTAAAAATAACCATTGTAGATTACAGAAGTGATCCAAATTGGATATTTACCCTTGATCACTAATGGGGTGGAAAAATCCATTAAAGTATGATAAAATCATTTCCAAAATGAAAATTGACAGATCGTATCATAAAATTATCACACTTTTTTAAGAAAATTCCTATTCTGTTTTACATAGTCCTGAAATCTCCGAAAATTATGATTGTACAATCAAAAAAGCTGAACATTTTCAAAGTGCGATTTTGAATAACATTGGGAAATAAACCCAATAGGGAGGAAATGGCAAATTAATCATTTGATGTATCTAATGGCTGTTAGGTCGTCAGTTGTCACAGTAGTCAATGGCTGTCAGATCGTTAGTTACCATGATAAATTATCCATTGACAATTTCCTCTCTATCGTACTTGTTTCTCAATCTCTATTAAAAACGCTCTTTGAAAATGTTCAGTTTTTCTTCTACTTGTTTTCATTGTACAATCTTAATTTTTAGGGACGCCTGGGTAATGTAAAATCCAATGGCAATTGTGACATATTTAACATTACGAAGATGGAAAAACAATCGAGATAACGTTCGAAAGATAATCCACCCGGTCCTCAAACAAAAAACGAATTCCATAAATGACGAAATAATTCTTACTGGGTGACTCGTTCGTACTTGAATCGAATGAACTCCTCCGCTTCATCCCTTGGTGAACACATCTGACTCTGGTACCTCCGAAGCAGATCAACCCACTATTAAGGGTGCCAAGTGTATTTGAAAAAAGATTCAAAAAAAATTTTTTCTTTCCCTCCATCATTGGAGAAATATGTATTCATCCATCCGACGAAATTTCAAACCCGCAACCGGAACTAGACATCGAGAAAATAAATGCGGAAAATCCTCTATTTCGCGTGACGAACCTCAAGAAAGCATGGGATCAAATGGGTACGGCGCGTTGAAATATCTCTCTTATTCACCCCCCATTGTTTTTTGTCGCCATCACATTGAACACATCATTCCCCATATCTTCAAATTTTTTCAAATTTTTCTTGAGTTCCTAGGGGGTTGAAACGTTCAATTTAATCAAAACTCCATAAGAGGCCGTGTATAAGACTGATTTTGTTTATTTAATTTCTCGATATCCATAAGTTCTAAAATTTTTAAATTGTCACCGATGTTCACCATCTGTCTAATACTATTAATTAAAAAAATTATAACTTTGTTGGTGAATGTCAATTTTCAAGGTCATCGCCAAATTCACTTGGCACCCTTAATAGTCGTGAGAAGAATAAAAGTGTTATCAATCAGCACATCGACACTCTCGAACGATGTGAAAACGTAAATTGATTGGAACAGGGCATTCGTGTAGAGGAGAAATAACATGACGTAGGTATAGCAATCGTAGAGCCTCGTCTTCCATCCTTCTTGCCAGTTCGCCGACCGACAGAAGCCCAGCAACTGGAGAATGACAAAACTGTAGGGCAGCATCGTGAAGGGTCAGGTGAGTCGCCCCTACCGGAGAGAATTCCAGGGCGACTTTTTCCTCGATTTTAACTCTTTTTTATTTCCACGTGGAACTTGGACATTATTCATAATCAGCCAGGAAGTTCTCAAGGGGCTACTGTCAACCGTCCCTTGCAAGTGTTTTCTTATGCACCGTCCGTGCATTTCTTTCGCCGTTAATATGCAAAATTCAGAGATTCGTTGAGCGTTTTTTTCCTTTCGTAGAAAAAAAAATTGTGAGTCTTCATCGTTCCGCGATCGTGGACTGAGGGGAAAATTTGTTCTGCCGGAAAATTATAATATGTATTCCCCTGAAGAGATCTTTTGTCGTGTTCAGTCAATTTACTTGTGGACAAAGAAGAAAGTTCCCACCGAAACATGATAATTTTCGTAGTAGTAATTGGTCTCGGGAGACATTTATGTCTTTCGGGTAAATACATTCGCTCTACAGAGAATGTTATGAGGCTCTGGTTTTATCAAGTGAATGTTATTGAGTAGTGCATATCTTTGTCCAATAAACACTTATAATTTCCATGGAACAAATGATAATTTCAAGAGGAAACTACAATTTTCTTGACGAAAACTGTGTTATTGGCAAAACTAAATAATTTCGAGGGGAGCAGACGAGGCTGAGGGCCAATCCCCTGAGGGTGAAGAAGATTTATGTGATTGAGGACCACATCAACAGCACCCCTGCGATGAAGGGGGGTCGGAGCAATGTCATCATGGGGCTGACCGAGAACAATGAGGACTCCAGGGTTATCGAGAATGCTTGGAGGGGGGCGGAGGCCTTCCACTACCTGTTACTTGCGCACAGACAGATCTACAGCGGAGAATTCGATGCTGCGATGAAGACGTCTTTGAGGCTGAGGGAGTACGAGGACATCCTGGATTCAGAGGATGTTTATTGTCTGCTTGCTCTGTCGAGCTCGGTCAACAGGGCGTTCTCCACTTGCTCCAAGGCGTTCATCAAGCTTTTATATCTACACGACAACGGAGCCATCCGAAAAGATCATGATGAAGTGCCTGAAATCCCCTCTGGTTACCCAATATACCTCGAATCTACTTCTGATCGCCCGGCGGACCCCACGCAGGTACAAATAAATTGATATTCTCCCTCCGCGATGGCAATTTTTTTTGGATACGTTGGGGTGAGCACTTCATAATTTTCTAAAACAATACGCGTGAAGGAATTCAACAAAAAACTTGGCGCTCTATATGAAAACAATTGCATTTTTTATAAATGAGTATGTATATGAGATATTTTCATTCTGAAAAGGCACCGTCTGGTGTGAATTATGCGCCTCTTGAGCCAAATATTTCGTTGCTGATGAAAGGAGAGCAATTATTCATGTTTGAGACTTTTAAATTCGAACCAAACAAATTCTTTTTTGGCAATTTTCAACTAGCGATTTTGTTGGCCCAAACAAGACTTGTTTGAGAACGTGTTTGTTTTTCTCTCAGTGTATGATTCTCAAGTCCATTTCCCCTGGCGAAAATGATAGTTCGTTTATGGATATGAATTGTGATCACTAGAAATAACTTTTTTTTTATAATGAAAATGAATACACCTTACCTTCGCATTGTGGAATAACCGACCAACTTCCGTCAGTGGCACAGTAAACATCCTGAACATTCGTCAAATGGTACCCATTATTACAAATATATACTAGATGCGTTCCGGGGACCATGTGCACCCCCTCTCGAGGCTCGCAGTGGTCGCTACTACTCGGGCATTGGGAGGAGTGCAGCTTCCAGTAACCATTCCGAACCTCTGGAGGTCGTGAACAACCCCTCTGGGGTGTTGGCTTGGTTCGGTGCCTTTTCTCTGATGATTTAGTTGTTGTTTCCAAGTCTCTGCCCAACAATAGGGGCCATTCAACAATTACGTTACACGTTTTTTTAATTTTTCAGATTCTCTTCCTCGAGGGGCTACTCATTCTCTAATTGAGTGACACAATGATTTCGAAATGAAGTCGATTTCGGGTAATTTCAGTGATTTCGGAAAAAATGATTTCGGTGATTTCACGCGTCATGGGAGGTGATCTCATGATTTCGAATGATTTCATTAATTCGAAATTAGTGATTTCAGAAAAAAGGAAGTCATTGACATCGCGATGAATAAAATTAATAAATAATAGAGGCGGTGGAAAAAGGGTCCTATCAAATTATGAAAATCAAAACTGGCAATAATAACTGGCAAATAATAATGAATTCGTTTGATTCCACCGCCAATCTTGAACTAATGACGATGAACAGCGGTCCATTTTACCCCAGTCTCCACTAATAATCCACAAATTACAATCAATTTCAAAACTTGACGTTGGAAAACAAAAGTTACATAAATGATTTTACACATAGATTGTTATAACGTTAACTCATTTACTTAGAAATCTTTTTTAATTTCATCAAAAATTCTATCAGCAAGCCTCAAATCTCCACTCTCAGTGATCAGAGGAGGAGAAATTGTTATTCGCTATTGGCTTATATTAATGTAGCCGTGAGAACTCATTGGCTCCGGCTTTAAACTATTCAGACTTTTATCCAAAATATACCAATAGCAAAGATCACGTATATTTTTGCTATTACCACTGACACGAGCATATTCGCTCGAAAACTCCCTGCTTCGGAGAGTTTTCCCCTCTGAATAAATGAAATTCAGCGCATATCTTAATAAACAAGTAAAATATTTTTCCTCCTGAAATAAACACCGATCACCGATATCGATTTCCTTAAATTCTTTCACAAAATACTTTTCCTCGCTTTGCAAAGAGTTCTTACGCCGATAACTGGTACTTGTCGTTATTTCTACGTCCCTAACCCGCTGAATTCTACCACTACTGAGTTTTAAATGATCTTTATTAAACAACCAACATATTGAGGATTTGTGAACTATTGATTCTTGGCCTGAAGTATCTGAAACTATAACGAATGGACTTTCTGGATCTATACGATATAATCAGCACATACGGCATTTTTCTGGGAGCAAGTAAATATGGGATTCCCAGAAAAAAACAGTAGGGCTGTGAGTACGGTGTTTCATTATCATCGTTGGCATGCGTGTCAATTTCAAAATCACGAATTACTTGCACGGTTCACACTATGCCAGTGCACTAATGACTTCAGTAATTTCATTGATTTCGAATATTTTACGTGATTTCGGAGATGATTTCATGCCGGAATGACGCCGTGATTTCGGGAGTGAGTAGCCCCTCGCTTAAAGTAGCTCTACCCTTAAACTGTAAAAAAAAATTGCAGAACACTCGATTAGATTCGGAATTCTAATTTTTTTCTCAAGTTAATTATCGTTTTGGTTTTTCAAAGAAGAAATGTTTCAAAATCGGGATTTAATCCAGCGTCTTATGTGAAAATCAACATTTTCATTGTAATCAAAGATTAAAATCTGATTTTTTTTTCATTAGATGTGAAAAAATCAAGATTTTTTTTGACACCTCATAAAAAATAATCCACCGTTTTACAAACAAGTTTTATTATTTATTTATGAGGGGAATGTTTGAAAAAATATTAATATTTTGCGAAATTTAATTTAGATAATACTGACTGGGTATGAATTTTTTCAAATTTCTTTCATGAAAAATTTCTTTCTGAAAATATTCAAAAGTCCAGCGTAACCTGGTCGAAGGGAAGAGCTACTGTAAATACTATTCGCGATCGCAACATAGATGTGGGAGCCATCAAGTGGTCTCTAAACTAACTCCTCTTGGGAGCCAACCAATGAGATCACGGAGAACTCAGTGGATCCCACACTGGGATCCAGTGGATTGATTGACGCTCATCATTGATTCACTCCCAGTGATTTCATTGGTTGGCCCCCAAGAGTAGTTAGTTCAAAGCCCACTTGGTGGCTCTCACATCTACGTTGCGATCGCGAACTTCAATGAAAAACATGAATAAATATTTTTCTGCCCTCCGGCCGGAAAGCGTCAACTTCCTGGCCGCTGCGCTAAACGAAGTTGCCACTTTCCGGCTACGTCGAGCAGAAAAATAGTATAGACCCCTTGGCCAGTAAATAAGAAAGCCTCAGATCACATGTTTGTTGACCTCGGCTTCGCCTCGGCCGACAATTACATGTGATCTGAGACATTCCTTACTTTACTGGCCAAGGTGTGTAATCTACTATAGTACTTTAAACAATTCTCACTCATATCCTATGCAAATCCCGGCGGTCTCATCAGATTTGTCAGGGCAATCTAATGATCCATCACAGACCTTGTATTTATCGATGCACTGACCCGTACTACATTTGAATTCCGTCGCATTGCAACCACCGCAGCTTGGCAACGTCTCGTCACTCCCGTCAACGCAATCAGTTTTTCCATCACAAATGGCTCTGCGACCGACGCAAGCACCGTCGTTGCACCGAAATAGATACGCAGAGCATTGATTAGGAAAGGGGGATGCATGTTCAGCTCCAGTATACCCCAAGGGCGTTTCTAAGGGATGAGAAGGTATGACGAAAGTCTCTTTCGACGCTTGATCCAATGATGAGATGTTGAAAACTTGTAGGAAAAGAGGGACATTCTCAGGGGATTATGAAACGGGTGGTATCATCTATGATCATAATTTATTTCTAATTGGACTATTGAGAAACTTATACACACGAAAAAACTCAATTTGAGACTTACAACAGTCTCAATTTAAAACTTGAGAATCTCAATTTAAACTCTCTGAAAGTCTCTAGTTGAGATTTCAGTAGCGAAATGGTCAAACGGTTTAAGTCAATTTAGTCTTTAGTTGAGTTTTCCAGAAATATCTTCAAATTTAAGGGCGATAGCGAAATTTTCGTAATAACCTTGTTTAAAACGTAGCTTAGTATCCAGCAGTTTAATAGTCAAGTAATTCGGCTATTTTCGAAAATAACCGGGACCGTTTGGGTCAGCGGTGAGAAGTCAACGAGACACCCGGGAAAGACGTTCAGTAGCGAAAAGTACATCCCCCGCCTTGGTAGAATCAAGGTGTCGTTCAAAGAATACCTCCGACGCATCACGTAAAAGTACATCTCCGACGCGTTATGTCAAAGTGTACCACCGAACAGTACATCAACGTGTTCAATTTTGAATTAATTATCAAAAACAATTATCCAGTGAATTATCAAATTAATTAGTAGTACATTATAACCGACTTCACTGAGAAAAAAATTTATTCCTTCCAAGAAAATGTTATTGGTGATATCTTTTTCATACTCTTAGTAGAAGAAAATATCTCTTTTGGAACGTATTTCTCCAGGCCAGTCATTTCCAGGTGCTCCGAAATCAGTTCCAAGCGTGAGAANCATATGACCTCGAAGAAACTCCAATAATAATTATTAACATTTGGAATTATTCCAATTTTCTTTACCTGAGAAAATCGCCAATTTGTAAAATCCGGAAGATATCGGAGAACATTTTGTCAAGGTCATATGTAGCATAATAATCAGATTGTTCAACATCTCTGTAATTTTTGAGGATAGAGTTGGACTCTCTGAAAATGACTGCCCTGGAAAAATTCGTTCTGAAAAAATATTACCTTCTGACGAGAATATCAATCCTTGGCAGGAATAATTTTTTCTCTCAGTGTTCGGTGGCCGAAGTGGTTAAATCGCTCGGCCGGATGGCGGGACCCGTGAGGCGCGGGTTCGAGTCCGGCTTGGGGTAGGGACTTTTTAATCCTTCGGACACACTCGAACGGTAGTCTAGACACCGAGAACCATCGGAGAAATCGTAGAAAAACATTCCTCGATGATGCAAATTAAGGAACTTGTCACCGGGAAAGTCTGTGCACAACGTACAGCTCCTGGGGTACAATGCGACACGGTTGGAGAGGAAGTCGACCCATGATAACCGCAAATTAAGGAACTTGTAAAAACCCGAGTAGGGTATACATGGCAAATAATCAATAAATAAATAAATACACACAGAAAACGTTGTGCAGATTATCTGCAATCTTATGCAGGTTTTACACATAAGCTCCGCGAACCTCCCACTATGTGTAAAGTCTGCATAGTTATGCATGAAATATGCATAAAGTATGCATGAAATCTGCTAGTAACCAATTGCAGATTATCTGCACTATTTATGCATGTTCCGTCCATAAGAGTTCCGCAGAAAAAAAAGCCAGTACTCACCGAAACTTTAACGAATTGCGACTTCGACAATTCGGAATTTCATAGAGAAAGCAAGAAAAAATTGTAAATTCTAAATCAATAATTTAAGGGGATAATGGGACAAAATAGAACAGTAGAGGAAAGTGAAAGAGCGCTGTTTGTTGTATTAGTTTCGACTCTTCATAACGCTGTGGGTAGCTAAGGTTTCAGTTTGTCTCAGCCTCTCCTATAAAAGGTAAATAAGTTGAAGAAAATAAGTACGCACGAAAAAATTTAGTAGAAAATCCTCGCAAATTTGCTAGACAGTTCTTTTGAATTGTTAAATAGAAAATATTCTATTGATGCAGTTCCACATAAAAACGCAAGGTCAAAAAAGTCAATTACGGGGATTTTTTCGCTAATTTTTTTCTCCTGAGTGGTATGAGAGTTATTTCTCAGGTTGCATTTTAATGGTTTAAATGAGAACATTGCTGAAACTTGAAAAAGTAAGAATTCATTTTCTTCGTATATCCATCAAAAACGTTGTTTTTCACGTTTTTAGCTTAGAAATGCCCCTTGTACCACAGTTTTCATCCGATTTCAACTTTTTTTTTTTATGTTTGCTATACTCCAACGAACAAACCCAAGTATCCGTTTTGCTTTATATTTATCAGATAATGAGAAAATGATTTTTTTAGTTTCTATTTTTTTTCCTCTTTTTAGCAAATGCTAAAACTAGTTGTTTTTCGTTATTCCACGTTGTAATCATACGTAATCGAAATATTATAACAAAAAAAAATGGGGGAAAACAACGAATTTTAGCATTTGCTAAAAAGAGGAAAAAAAATAAAAAGTAAAAAAAACATTTTCTCATCATCTAATAAATATAAAGTAAAACGGATACTTGGGTTTTTTCGTTGGAGTATAACGAACATTAAAAAAAAAAAAGTTGTAATCGGATGAAAACTGTGGTCCAAGGAGCCTTTTTAAGCTAAAAACGTGAAAAATGACGTTTTTGGTAAATATACGGGGCAAAACGGTTCGAGTCCGAAATTTTTCTCACTTTTTTATATATCCCTTCATATATCAAAAGTCATCCAATGGCTGTTGAGGCCGAGTCGAGACTTTCAAATTTCACCGCGGTCTCCCCTTAAAAATTTTTTTTCTGAATGTTGTTTAAAACTTTAGAAATTCCTCGATTATTTTGGAAAACTCAAATTTTATTCAAATTTCCAGAACACCTAAGAATTTTATTCAATTTTTTAGCAATTCCGGGAATTTCTTCAGAGTTTCTAGAAACTCCTTGAATTCACTTAACATTTCCAGAAACTCCCTGATTTTTCTCGAAATTTCTAGAATCTTCTTGCATTTCCTTGAATTTTCTAGAAACTCCTTAAATTTTCTCGAAATTTCTAAAAACTCCTTGCATTCCCTAAAATTTTCTAAGAATCCCTGAATTTCCTCGAAATTTGTAGAAGTTTCTCAATTCCCTCGGAATTTTTAGAAACTCCTAGAATTCCAACGAACTTTCTAGAAACTCTTTGAATTTCCTCGAATTTTCTAGAAATTTCTTGATTCCCTCGAAATTTCTCAAAGCTCCTTGAATTCCCTCGAAATTTCTAGAAACTCCATGCATTTTCTTGAATTTTCTAAAAATTTCTTGAACATTTCAGAATTTTCTGGAAACTCCTTGAATTCTTTCGAAATTTCTAGAAACTCCCTGAAGTCCCTTGAATTTTCTAGAAAAATCTAGACCTGTAAGCTCAATTTCACAAAACGACTCCTCATAACGAAAACATAGACGTATCCTCATCAAAATTTTGCCCTTATGTGTAAATCATGCCAAATCTGTGCGGAAAGTACACATAGATGTGCAGATAATCCGCATAAAAATTGTGTATTTCATGCATAGCTATGCAGATAATCTGCATAACTATGCATGATTCACGCACTATTTATGCATGATTTGCACATAAGAGAGTGACTTCGGCTTATGTGTGAATCCCGCATAACTATGCAGATTATCTGCACACTTATGTGGATAGTCTGCACAGCGTTTTCTGTGTGTAGTAGTACATTATCAAGTGAATCACATAATCATTTTCTGAGACCTTCAACAAATTAATATCCAGTATATCACCTACGTGTAAATATCATCTAGACGAGTGGATTGAATCCACAAATAAATGTGATTTTATTGAACTCGTGCATCATTTAATTTCACTAGCACACACAATGAAAATACTTCCCAAATCCATCCTAAAATTAGCAGCTCACCAAACACACCTTTTTTGTAGAGAAAATTGGGTGCTACTAAAAAGGTTATGAGAAAATTTTTGCTATCTCCCTTAGATTTCGAGATATTCACTGAAAACTGGCCAATAGCCAAAATCGACTTAAACCGTTTGACCACTTCGCTACTGATTTCAGTGTCTCAAGTTAAACTCTCAAAATAAAGATTTTTGTTTCTCGGTGTTACTCTGACCTCGAAATGGGATAACTGGTGGGCACTCTGGAATAGTTTTCCCCTTTTCCACCCGAAGAATAATGTCTTGTATCCATGATATGTGATGCGATACGTCTGTATACAATGTAGACTTATGGTTATCACACGTCCTCGCATTTTCAGTGGAATCAATTCTGATTATGACGCTCAAGATGCCTCGGAGGTACCACAGATTATCCTTTTTGAATGCTAGACCACTTCCGCTGTCTCCAGAGCATACAGCAGAGCCTAAAGACAATCAGCATAAATATTTTCCATCGTTCGTTTTTTTCATTTTGATCTTTTTTTTCGTCGAATCATCACCGTTTGCGTATCCAGTGCAGAATTTATCTCCGGTAACAAAAGCTTGAGCACTAAAAATTGCACTCTGTCGAATGCAGTCATTTTTGGGTAAGAATGGCACTAGTGATTTTTTAAGAATCGGTCGGGAACTTTTGCCTTTCGGGTTCTCAAATCCTGCTATCAGCCCATATTCACCCGGTTCCGGGGATTTTGCATTCTCCTCGAAACAGATTGGGAATAAGTTTGGCGTGAACATGAGACGTGGTTCTATTTCAAGAATTGCAACGTCATTATCGTGCTCGTCTGCTACCCCCCGATAATTACAATTTTTATAAATTTTCTTCACCTGAAAGTAAGTCATCATTTAGTGGGATCGTTCAACCTTGTATTGATAGATTAACGTAAAGATAATTGGATATTGAGGGTGGGAATATACAGCTCTATATGGATGCAATGTGTTGAATTTCATTTTTTCAAAAATCGTTCTCTCGAAAAAATGTTCCGAACGGGAGACCGAGATGAGATAAATTGACTCGGAGTTAGCACGAGAGGAGTCGATACTGCATGTTACGAGAGTGAGACGAGACTCAAGATTTCCGTGTTCATTGATACCGAGACCATCTCTCCAAAGTATTGTCTCGTCAAGTCTCTTGCGCCATCACTACCTGAACTACTTGCATGGATATTCTCAAATCTGTGAAAGTTTCAAGTTGAAATCTTGAAAAATCTCAACATGAGACTTTCAAAAGGCTTAATTGAGGTCGCGAAGTCTCAAATAGAATAGGGTTCCAAAATTAAGGATGTATCACACCCTTTTCGCCAAAATTCATGTTTTTTGAATTTTTCTGGTAAATTGGTGGTCGGATTGACGTGAAAAAATATACCATTTTTGCGTTTTATCATTACATTATGACTCACGAAATTTCGTGATCGTGCAATCATTTTCCTCCGCTTTTTCTACAACTTTTAGGAAATTCACAAAACTTTAAAAAAAATGCAGGAAAATGATTGCACTACCTCTAAGGTTCGTGAGTCAGTCAATAATGATAAAACGCAAAAACGGTATATTATTTCGCGTCAACCCGATCAATAATTTGCCGAAAAAATAAAAAAAAACGTGAATTTGGGTGTAGTACATCCTTAATACTTTTGAAAATCTTATTTTAAGACATTTGAAATCTTAAAATAAGGTATTACAGTAGAGGCTTCGTATAAGATACCTTAGGGACAGTACACGGAGAAATATTCAATAAAAATAACGTATCTTTTCCGGAATTCGACAGCGAAATGTGGTTGTAGGAAATTTTATGGAACTGTCACGAAATTTTTCCAGAGCGTTCGGTAATTTTTATCTGAATCTCCAGTGAAAAATTACGATACCGTCACTTAAATTTTCTGAGTCCATTCCGTAATCGGTGAGTGAATTGAAGTTCCTTAATTTTTAATGAATATTTCTCTCCGTGTAGGAGAGTGAAATTCCGGGCACCCCTATGCCCCCACTACGCGCGCCCACAGAGGAGAAAAATAGGGATCAGCGGATTTTAAATAAGATACCTCGTTCGTTGCGCCCGAATTCAATAAAATTTTCATTTTTACTGAATGAATATCGATAACTAATCAATTTATATGTGTTTAATGTCTTGAATTTGTATCGTACGCGTTCCCTTTTCTCTTTAAACATGACCCCGCGTGATAGAATGGCAGTTGATGTTGGGGGATTGTTGGTGGACTCGAGAATAATCACAGACGAAAAATTACGATTTTTCGATGGGGGAAGTGAAAGAAAAAATCAATGTATATTTCCATTACTTGAAAACAATGGTGTGGCCCCCCCTTAAGGTCATTAGACCCTCATGATCACTTCGTTTGTCTCTTCCGTTTGACCCTTCACACTGTTTGATCCCCATAACTACTCTCTTCCCTTTGAAAAATGACCGGGATGCACCATAGGTATCTTATATGAAGCCCACGAAACTTAAACATTCGGGAGGGGATAAAAGTGCCGAGAGTGGGGGGCCTCGAGCGCTCGAAGCGCGAGGTATCTTATGCGGGGTCCATATCTAAATATTTTCCGTCAAATAAACTCCGTCAAAATAACTTTACGTCAAAAAAACTTGGTTGAAAAAAACTTCATTAAATAAACCCAACACAAAAACAACTTCTCTCATAAAAAATTCCATGAAAAAACAACTCAAAAAACCACCTGAAAAATAATCAATGATGAAAGAAAAAAACCAACGACTATCAATGAAATTGAACGAAACTTTATTAACAAAATAAATGAGAAGCAGACAAAAAGAAATTATGCAATTAAAGGGTGATATTCAGAGCAATTCCTTTCAAATATTTCATGTACGAACGATTAGCGTAATCACGAACACCAGCACTCAAAAACAAAAAAACAAAAAAATATTCAGGTTTTTAACAAAGTTATTTGTACAGAAGTTGTTTTTGAAAGAGTTTTTTTTATGACAAACGTTGTAATCGTAAAAGTTCAAAAAACCGAGTTTTTATGACGAATTTTTTTTGACGGAAAATATTTAGACGTGCTCCCCTTATACGAAGCCTGTACTGTATTTATTTGGGTGTGACTATTACTATGGTGATAGCTATCGGTGGCACATACATGTAGTCGTAAAGCCCTTTCATTTGCGGCTTTAATGAAGAATTCACTGGGGTTTTCCAGTTCACGAGTTTCTTCATTGAACATACAGTGAGCGCCGGTGATTAATAACTCATCTGTAATTATCGTTGCTCCGCAAATAAATATTGTCTTGCTATTGGTAGAGTTGATTCGGTATATTGATGTGTGCCATGGGGGGTTCATCAAATGGATCGAGGATCCACTTACTGAAGAGGTTCTGATGTCTTCCGGGAAACTTGTTCCACAAGCTGCAATATATTTTTCAATGTATGCATTTAGAGTATAATCCATACATAAAAAAGCTGGCTAATCCCATAATTTTGAGTCCGTAATGATAAAAAAAAATTCCGAATATGAAGACCATATTTATTTAACAGAAGTACGTGATTTTCAATGGCTTCAATCAAACCACAAATCAGTAGCGAAGTGGTGAAACGGTACAGGTCAATTTTGACTATTGGCCAGTTTTCAATTAATATCTCGAAATCTAAGGGAGATAGCAAAATTTTTGTTATAACCTTTTTTATAGAGCCGATTGAGAGCTACAACAAATGTAATTACGAAAATTTCGCTACTTCTCTTAGATTCGGAAATATTCCTCAAAAACCCAACTGGGAGATAAGTTGACTTAAACTGGTTTACCACGTCGCTACTGAAATGATTTTGAATTTTTGTTATTGCTTCCATTCGAAAGCAAAAACTATCAAAAAAATAAAAAAATTATGAATTTTCTGTCAGTGGTCCGTTTTGCCCTACCCTCCCTTTGAATTCATTTATAGCAACCAGTTTCCGACATCCTGACACAATATATATTTGCATATAGAAATTCTATAGATTTCCATATATGACATTTGGATATTTCTATACGAATTATTTCTATACATAATATTTTACATAAATTTTTGTTTCCATTCGACAGATGTCTAAACGCTCTAGAGAAAAACGTAGAGAAATGTCGCAACTCCGTACGAAATGTTTCTATACATATGGTAGTGGGTCGTATAGTATCAAACCTATAGAAATTGTATAGAAATAATTTGTATTAAAAATATCCGTATAGAAATATCCGAATATCAGATACGAACATTCTATAGAAATTCTATACGCAATCCGTATAGAAGATTTCTCTACGATTTTTTCATGCGTGTATATATACACGTATGAAACAATGCTATAGGATGTCCTATAGGATATTCTATAGAAAGTCCTATGGAGAATTCGAACTAAAATTCGTGTAAACCAAAATTCAAGTCAATTGAGAATTACGTCATGAAGCCCTTTGAAAATTCTATGAATGAAAAAATTAAAGCCTCATTGTTTCTCATTATTTCTATTAAAACTGGAGTAACAAACTCATCAGCACCATAGATAAAGGCCCCTGGGGTTTTAAAATTTCAGTGCAGTTTCAGTGCAGGATTGTTAATTCAAGAACCCAATTGTTTTCGATTTAAGAAATTCTTTACTTGCAATAAGCAGATTTTTTCATAGGTAATTAAAAAAATTTTTCATCTGAAATTCAGAGAAATAATTTCTCACCTGCACATCGTGGAACAGGCGACCAAATGCCCCCATCGGTACAGTTAACATGTCCGTTGCCCAACAGACGATAGCCATTATCACAAAAATACACTAATTTCGTGTCTGCATTCATAGTTAACTGTTCTGGCTCTAGGCTGATGTTACAGTGTTTCTTATTCGCACACAGGGAAGAATATATCTCCCAATGCCCATTCCGAACCGGCGGTGGCAAGGGACAGGTGCTCAAGTCTCGTGGAATCCTTCTCCGAGTCAACGAACTTGAGACGATCTCCGGATAATCACAATCAGAATCGGTGAAAGCTCCAGCAGATATCAACAGTAATCCTAATGGCAAAAATTCAATCGTTGTGAAATAGGAAACGTTCAGGAATTTCTGGTGAAATGGTTGAACGAAATAAATTGATGCAATTGACGATCCATTCCTCGTACACTGAGAGAAAAACGACAACGTTCTGAAACAAGTTTTACTTGTTCCAAGAAAATATTTTTTTGAAAATTATTAAAAAGGATTTTTTGGGCCAAACATGCAGGGAGTGTGCCGGAATAAAAAATTTTTGTCGCAAAAATAGATTTAGTAGTTCAAAAAAAATTGCATTCTCTGTACACGCAAGAAATGTCATTTTCCAGACTGGCGCCTGAAAAACGCCATTATATGGGGGCTGCGCGCCCAGAAATTTGCGTTTTCCAGGTCCTGCGTCTGGAAAAATTTTGTTCCAGCCACGCCGTGAAAAACATATCATCCTCCCCCACGTACTTGCCATCAATCTTGCACGTGCGGGCGGATGATCTGTTTTCCAAGGCTAGGCTTGAAATGTACTATTTATGTGAAACAAGGGATAGTAGTTTTTCGTTTCGACTGTCTAATAATCCCAGGCAAGAAATGAACTCTTCAATGAAATAATAATAGTAATAATATTAGGGATAAAATATTTGTTGATAAATTTTCCTCTATGTGAGATATTTTCATCCTGAAAAAGCCACCGTCCGGTGTAAATTATCCGCCTCTTGAGCTAAGTATTTCGTTGCTGTCGAAAGCAGAGCAATTATTCATGTATGAGACTTTCAAATTCAAACCAAACAAATTGTTTTTTGGCAATTTTCAACTAGCGATTTTGTTGGCCCAAATAAGACTTGTTTGACAACGTGTTTGTTTTTCTCTCAGTGTATCTTCGAATATGAGGGACGGTGGGCAATTTTTGTATACGACACGCACGAAAAAACTTCAAAGAGAAAGCTAACGCATTTAATACAATATTCTATCAGTGTTTCGGTCATTCTTTTGGAAAATTCTGGATTTTTACCCCTGAGTTATATTTGCGCATATATTTTCTATGTATAAACCAAAATCTAATTAATCGATTGGGGATTGAGTCACGGAGGAGCCTGTAATAATAATAACAATAACAATAATAATAGCAATAATAATAATAATAATAATAATAATAATAATAAGACAATATAATAATTATAAAACTGAAAAATCAATTATTAGAAATAATTCTTTTCAGTAAAATATAAGAATTTTTATACACTAAAACTGAAGTAGTAAACTCATCAGTACGATAAATAAAGGCCCCTGTCATTTTGAAATTTCAGTGCCGTCTCCCTTAATTAATGAACTATTACATAATTAACTCGCGCGTCTTGTAGTGCCGATGTCGCGAGTTGAAGGACACGCGATAAACTTGACATGTAGTCAGTCCGGAGAAACTTCATTTTCGCTGTGATTTTCCTCTTTCTACCAGAAATTTGACAGGAGAAATTTCCGACGACGTTGGACGTTTTCTCTATTTAAGTACTGAATAACAATTATCTCTGGATTCCTCATTATGGAGTAGTGAAGAATATCTTACCGAGGCTCATCAAAACATAAACACTTGAATTACATGACTTAAACATGTTTGAATGCTGATTAACGCATCAGAATGACGGAGGAGTTCCTCTCAGCGTGGCAGTACCATCAACACTGATTTTTCCCGATAATAAACAGCTGGTTGGATGTGTGCGCAGGCAATCTTCGCAACAAGTCGAGGGGCTATTCACAGGCGTAATCCTGGTGTCACTCGCTGATGTAATCAATTGTAATCCTAGTGAAATCGATGCAATCATTGTAATCACATGATTACCATATTTGTAATCAAGTTTTGGTAATCAAGGGGTAATCATTTGTAATCAGTGTAATCTTTCGTAGTTGCTCCTAGTGAGACCGTGAATTTTGTTTTTGAATTTTCGAGCGTGTCATTTCTACCAACGGTGAGTCTCAGAGATCCCTGGATCAATTTTTCTTGGAATCCCAGATGTTTATGGTTCAAAACCTTGCATAGCCAATGCATTTTGCACAGAGCATTTGTCCGTAGAAAATTTATTCAACAGAGTTAAAATTTCTTATTCTGGAGAACCAATGACTGAATTATCTCTGAATTATCTGCTGGTAAGTTTCATTCTCCATCAATTGTAGATATTCAGCAAATTTATTTTGCTGACAGCACTTAATTATGAGTGCTGGAGACTGCATTCTTCTGTTCTAATCCCCGCCCCTCCTTCCTCATTTCTTCGCAGGCTCTAATAATTAATTATTCCATCAATTCATATTCAATACGAGGCCATTTTTTGTGATTTCTATGATTACAGATGTTTGGTAATCACAGAATGTAATCGACGAAATTATTTATAATCATGTAATCACATTACATGATTATAAATAATAATTTTTATAATCATGTAATCACAGAATGTAATCGACGAAATTATTTATAATCATGTAATCACATTACATGATTATAAATAATAATTTTTATAATCATGTAATCACAGAATGTAATCGACGAAATTATTTATAATCATGTAATCACATTCTGTGCTTTTGGTAATTACGGCACATAGGCACTGGTAATCGGTGTTATCAGTCCCGTAATCCTGGGTAATCGATTACATTTTGTAGTCGCTATGTCTCCCCTTTCGCCTGTGAAGAGCCCCCTGAGTGAAGTGGTTAAACGGTCTAAATTAATTTAGACTTTAGTTGAGTGTTCTTGAAATATTTCCAAATTTAAGGGAGGTGACGAAATTTTCATAATAACCTTGTTAGAGATGAGGCTATGATGTCAGGGCGGATTGGGGGCAAGTGTTATGGGAAGGTTGAAATTAAAGACACGGAGATTACAAAAAACACTGGTGGTGTACTTTATTAGTGGCGCAAGCCACGCGTCTTGACTTTAGGGATACACGAATCGGTGAATGTCTTAATGTTAAATTCGATAATAGTCTTTACACTGCACTTGATAATTTCTTGATATTAAACTTGATAATTGGCTCAAAATGATTGATAGTTAACTCGGAATTAATTGATAACTGAACGAAATAGAGACGCTACAGAGAGCGCTAGACTCAATACATTAAGGTGATGTACTCGGTTGAGCGGTTACGTTGATACTGTACTCAATAGGCAATTCTCTAACTAGTAGATGTATATTCTTTGATAGATAGATTGATACTGAAATTCATATTTGGCGATTTGCAACGTGCCCGTGAACCCGAAGGGTTCCGAGGTCGGTAGAGATTTTCCGTTAAGCCCGATAACTTCTGATAATGACTTATTTGCTACTTCTCAAACAAACCCTTTTTGTAGAGCGAATTGAGGGGTACTAAAAAGGTTATGAGAAAAGTGTTGCAATCTCCTTCAGATTTCGAGATATTCATTGAAAACTGGCCAATAGCCGAAGTCGACTTAAACCGTTCAACCACTTCGCTACTAAAATAAGTTTCTTCTTTTTCAAGTTCAATCAATATAAACGACATTCATCATGGAATTAATATTCTTCATTTATTACTTTTTACATATTATGGAAAAACAAAAACAAAAGGGCGAACGAAGTTATCACCCCAACATCAGTAATTAAAAAATTACCACACTGCACATTTCTTCAGTGGGTTCATTTTAGAGCCCAGGGGACATTCAAAGTCCTTAGAAAACTCTGGAGAGTTTGATAGTGATCCCAAGATACGGAATTCTGGAGGACTGTGTTTGCCATTTTCGATCTGCAGCTTGAGTTGTTCAGGTCGCTGAACACCACACCCAATTTGGGCTGAACTTATCCAGAACATTTGTTCTGGGGTGTAGGGGAGGTCCGGAAGCATTTGCTCTTGCCCATTGTGCGCTGACCAGTCTTTGTAGGCTAGGTAAGCCGGTTTTATGCCGCCGATATCACCTATGTTTTCTCGTTGAGTAGATATTCCATTCAGCTGCAGATAACAGAAAATTAAAATGTCGATGAAATTCTTCATTGTTTTGTGATTATTTGAAGAGCGAATGGTTCCAATAGGGAAATCAACAAAGACCTTTCTTTAGTCAGCAATATTGCTAATCAAAACTATTTCATCACATCGCCCTAAAACAGACGTCCGGTGGTCGCAATGGTTAAATAACCAAAATAGAAGAAGAAGAAATAATTTCCGTCCTCCATAAAATTTGTTTTCATTCATTAGAATAAAATAAAAAAAATAACAAAAAGTACTGAAACAATGTCAGTATTGAATATTTTTAATGAATTTGAATAGATAAACTAGATAATGTGGTAATCAAAACAAAATCAACCGATAATAATACTTTACTCCGACAAGAATATAGGGCCTTTTTTTTCACTATCAATTACACACACAAAAAAATTACTGTTTTTTTCTTTTTTTATAATTTTTTTTTGAGCGCCTCAACAAAAAAATATCCAAAAGCTCCTGAAGAGAGCCTTAAAACAACAATACAAACATGAAATTAAACAAAATAAAACACATCACCGAAATAAACACGAGAGCTACAAAGTGGCCATTGTTTACTATAGCACAAATAATCTCCATTAAATTTTTTTATATACCTGTTTTTTTTCTTTCTTGTAAATGACTGTACATATGTAAATATACTGTCGTCTATTCAATAAAAACATGGTTAAAAAAAAAAGTCGCAGTGGTTAAATCGTTAGTTCGGTTTGACTACTTAGGGGATCGTGGGTTCGAATCCCGGTCCGGTCGGTTTTTTACCATCTGACTACAGGCGTTAGAGGCTCGAAATGGTGGCTGGGCTTCGGATCTCGGCTTGGGGGAGGCCTCAACTTCTAACTACAGGGGTTGGAGGACTCGCCTGGGGTGGTTTCTGGTGGGGCCCATCTCACCTCGGCTCAGGGAGTCTATTCTCGAGTTGAAATCGTGCGTTCGATTTCAATAGGTCGCATGCGACTCGTGGTATGCCTTATGGACCGTATGTGACTTGTTGAAGTCGAACGTACGATTTCAATTCGAGAATAGGCTCCCTGGACTAACGGGAGGTTCCTAATAGAGAAACCGACTGTACTGACAGAGGTTTTCTGTGGTTCCCCTCTGTCTCTCTCGTTCGCGAGGGAGCAAATGCGGTACAGTGTAGCAAAGTCGGCCACAGCTGCACGGTTAGGTAGAGATTTAGATCGCCGAATAAAACTGGGGTTTATACAAGTCATAATCATGTTTATAAAAATTGAATATTACGAGAACAGTCCACAGAATATTACATGTAATTCAATCTGTCAAAATAGACAATTTCAATTCAATTCAATTTCAATTGATTTCTGGCGTAAATGAAAAAAAACATCGCCCTAAACTTAGTCTCAATCAAACGATTCAATGTTGAGTGTGAATAAATAAATGTTTCATAACATCATTAGTCAAACCCTTCAATTAATTTGCTTACGTTCATTCTGAATTTGTCGACCCAATAGTTTCCATATTGATCAATAATGCATTGAGCTTTTGTGAGGAACTTCTTCGTAGTAGAAGGTGACCACAGAACTAGCTTTCCCTTTTTATCGAGCCAGTGTTGCATAGTTAAGCCATGAGTGATTTCGTGACCAATGACACTACCAATGGCACCATAGTTCATGTACCTCGGTCGATCATTGCTGAAGAAGTCGCCTTGAAGAATAGCAGCTGAGACCACTGAAAATTTTCCCGATAAACCAGTGATTCTTTCATGACAATTATTATGGAATAGGAATAATGGGTTTCTGTTGTGATATGATATTCTGATTGTAGATTAACGAGTAGCCTTGGTGAAGAACTTCTACGGAGCTCGGGATGTCATCATCGCGGAGAACGATTTTTTGCCGTGGCGAGCGCAAAACCCACATTTCTCTCCTGCTTCGTTTTGCGGGAGGGAAATCTGATTTTGCGCCTGTACCGAGGTAAAAAATATCGTTCTAACCACGGGAGGTAAAATAAAGGGTAAATGAAGGACCCTTACCCTCCCCTTCGGCTCGGGTGGTAAGTCTGCACATGGGCACGGCTCCTTTATTATTTTACCTCCCTTGGTCAAAAATCGTGGCGTCAGATATCACCTTATTCAACATTACCATAAGGCAAATTTCATGGCAATCGTATGGAATCATTAAAAAATTCTCGCTAGTTTGCCTAAAAATTATGGAGCCAATCAGAAATCCCACCCAATCTGCCAATCTCTCTCTAGAGTATCTCTACTCTTCACGTCATCTTGAATCCCAATCATGGTGGTCCGTCTTATTTTCCTCAACATTTATTCCCCGATTTTTCTTTCCCGACATTTGTTCCTCCCCAAATTTTCCTCGCATCAATTTTTCCTATGCTACTTTTCCCACGTCATTTTTCCCCAACTTTTTCCCTTTCTAATTTTCTGATTCATTTTGTATATTTTTTGAGGGATTTCGATGTACGAGTGAAGCGAATCGCATCCGAGTTTACTGAGAACGATTACATTGCAATTGATGTCTTGTTTCATCGATAAAGAATTGAAAGAAATTAATCAAATTCGTAATTGAAATAGTCTATTTTGACTGATTGAATTGCATGTAATATTCTGTGGACTGTTCTCGTAATATTCAATTTTTATAAACATGATTATGACTTGTATTAATTTTTTGTTCATTCACTTTACTGTTCTTAGGGATTATTATTTGCTCAGGTATCGATGAGAAAAAGAGGAGACAGTTTGTTTTAGGAAAATCTATCGGGGAAGAAAGGGATATGGAAGAAATGGCAATTGGAAGAAATGTCGTGGAAGAAAAGTCGTGGAACCCCAATTATCATATATCCAGAAAATTAATCACTCACCTATATTATTCGCAGTTGGACAATAGAGCGCATTAGCCTGTGCTGTTAGTGCACCATAGCTCACCCAACTGTTCTCTTTCAAAGGTTTTCCCAATGTACTAAATGATTTTTCAGTATCGAATAATGTTATATTCAGAATTGCCTGTAGGTAATGCTCGTCGGTAAGTTCCAAACCCTGATAGTACTCCTCGAGTTTCCTATCATCAAGAAGCTCATCAGGATAAGCAATGTGGCTGGTCATGGACATTGCTTTCACAAACGCACTCAAAATTGTTTCACTATCCATCCAGTCGACCATTAACAGAATCTGATGAAACTGCTCCCTGATGTTGTGAACCATCTGCACGGCATTCCTCTTAGACTCCTCTTGGAAATACTTGCGAACGTACAGAGCTCCAACACTTATCGGCAGCTTCTTTGAGACAGCTCTCACGCATTCCTTCCATCGAGATTCTTTATTTTTAATTCCATATTCAGCGCTCGACAATAGAAACGTTCGTTTCCTTATTTCATCATTCAGATAGTTGACTGATGCGGCTACTGCTTTCCACATAACATAGTTAGCTTGGGTTCGTTTTGGTGTTTTTTCGATCAGTTTCACGAACTCCGGAATGTAGTCAGGGATTATGATGTCTTGGCTATCATCTACTTGGGCGGAAGATGGAAGCAAGCGGTTGAAGTACTCCTTCCAGGGAATGCTAGGGTACAACTTGGAGAGCTCGGCGATCGTGATGACGTTGTAGATAACTATGCTCGGACGACGTTTCTCCTTTGATATACGCACCTGGAGAATAAGTAAAAATTATGTGCATTTAGATACACTGGAACTTCCATAATTGCACGCGTCCGGTAGTTTGGGTTCTCGGAATTTGCACTTAGGAAAGGACCCTTCTTCGCCAGCGAATGAATGAGAGCGCTGAGTCAGAAAGACATGCGTGAGGGGACAGTGGTGGGGGAAAGAGCCGCTAGGGTGGCCTGCGCGCGAGATTCTCCCGCATTGGAGAGAGCAAGCTTAGACCAAGGCTTCAACCAAGCTTGGCCCAATATATTATAGCTAGGTAAGTTCAAGGTTACTGATTCTATGCCAGTTCAAGCTCTGCTAGCAAGGTTGGACCAATCATGGTTCAAGCTTGGGGTTCCAAGCTTCAACTTTGGGGCTTTAAACCAAGCTTGGCCTAATATGTGATACCTAATTTCCACGATTGAACTATAGCTACACTGAGAAAAAAAATTACTTTTGCCAAGGAATCATTTTCTTAGGAGAGGAATTCTTTTTTTGCGGAGCGTATTTCTCCAGGCCAGTCATTATCAAGGAGTCCAAGTCCATCTCTAAATATTACAATTATGTTCAATTATGGAATGATTATATTACATATGACCTTGAATGAACTCCATTGACAATTGTTAACCTTTAAAATTATTTCAAATTATTATACGTTAGAAAACCTCGAATTTGAAAGAATTGAAAAATGATAAAGCGTGTTCATTCAAGGTCATATGTAGCATAATCATCTCATTATTCAACATAATTGTAATATTTGGAGATGGACTTGGACTCCTTGATAATGACTGGCCTGGAGAAATACGCTCCGCAAAAAAAGAATTCCTCTCCTAAGAAAATGATTCCTTGGCAAAAGTAATTTTTTTTCCCAGTGTATGGGCTAAGCTTGGTATTATAGCTTGACCTCGGAGCATCCGACCAAGCTTGACTGAACATTGGTGCCCAGCGCAAATCCAAGCTAGAGGGATTGAAGAGTTTCAAGCTCGGGTTTCAAGACCGCTAATAGTATAGTGGTTAATAGGTAATTTATAAAATCTACATATGGATACATTATCCTCACGAAAAATCACTCACATTTTTTGAAAATAAGTAGCAATTGAAAGATGTTGGAAATTGTATAGGCGTTTTATATGTATTTCCCAGTCTCATTTTGCCCCGGTCTCCCTCATTCATTATCATTCTATTTCCAGTATTCACTATCGAATCGTTCATTATAATTACCTATTCAAATTGTTAATCCAAAAAAACTAGGTTCTGAAAAAAAATATCCCGGGAAGGTTTATGCAGACGATACGACGTATGAATCAACAGAAGTGCGCGGTAGTCTAGCGGTTAGGGCGTAGGATTAGTAATGGTAGCATTCCGGGTTCAAGACTCGTCAGAGTAATTAGCGATAACAAATTCGGCTTTTTAATCGATGATCGCATTAGGGATTAATAGTGGGGCAATAACCTATTATGAAAGTAATTAAATAAAAGTTGATGAATAATTTTTCTATCATTTTTTTTCCCGTAATTGAGTATAGCGGCTGACCATAAGCGATGGCGTTTAGCTGAAGCTTGAACCATTGCTGCCTTCGTATGTATGAATATCCGAATAATGAAGCTTGGATTGGCTTAGGTTCAACTAGGGACCAAGTTTGAATAGAATCTGGTAGCTAAGTTTGGACGGAGTTTGGCGCCCAAGTTTGGGCGGCGCTTGGCATCCAAGCTTGAACTAGTGTTATAAACCAAGAATTAGCCACGGTTGGTGTAAGCTTGAACGAATGGTAAATTCCCATCTGGGAGAGCGAAAGAGATTAAGTAGGGAGAGAACGGGCATAGAGGGGAATTGGAATGGGAGGGCAACGGTTCCTCTCGTGCGGTGGGACAGTGTGCACTTACGAAGGCAGTTGTGGAGCAGTTGTGGAAGTCCCACTATACTGTGGAATGAAAAGTGTATCTCACAAGTTTATTCTTGAGGAGAAAAATTAACAATGAAATAAATTACGTCTAATTAAGTTGTGTAATTACGTTATGTAAATCTGCCTGGAATTGAAAGGCACTGAACAACTCCTTCTTAGCCAATTCTCGCTCAGCTCCAAGAATTACTGCTATATCCACCATGTACTTTTTATAAGCATCCGTTAATTTAGCGCCAAGTTTCGCCGTAGGAAATTCAGTCAACTGGAAAGTGGAAAAATATTATAAGAATGATAATTGATTCAGTAGTGCAGTCATAAAACAAGAAGAAATGCTTGAGTTAATATAAGTCATTCTAAAGGCTTATTATTCAATCATCCCAAAAAAACTTTTTTGTAGAATATAAAATACTATACAGGAAATGTGTTTCCATCATTTCCCCTGAATCGTCAACTGACAAACCAAATTCTCTACTACATTCATTGTTTATCTACTGAAAACGTAAATATACATAAAGAACTATTTCGGTCTTGTTCTTCGAGTCTGTTCTAAAGTGGAAATTCAGGAAATAGTTATATGAATATCCCAGCTCGCGGAGTTTGTAGATTGAATGGGTCCAGTTGAATTCTTCTTCCTTCCAGTCGTTTCCCTCTAGCACTGGCCATCCTCCAAGTTCCTTCAGGTGTTCGCGGAGTTGCTGGACACTCTGGGCTTCAATAGCCGCTAGAATTTAGCAAATATATATCAAGTTTGTACAAAATTCACCTCTTCTTTTTTCTGTGATTTTAACGAAGACGTCAGAAAACTTTGTCCTTCCGAATGGAAAATTTGAAATCGTTCAAATTCAAGTTTTGAATTTTTTGTTTTATATCAACCCACGATAATCCAAAAAGTCCGAAAATGCAATTTTCAGACCCTGTCCGTATGTATATGGGCACGTATATATATATATATATATGTGACCAAGTTTTTATTTTATTGTTTCTTTGATTAATTTTCCAGCGATTTCTTCCCATATGATGTTCTAAATTCATTCAATTATGCATGAGTAAAGTTTTTCTAATACCATTTTATCGAAGATACAAAGTAGCATAGATAGTATCATTCTTTCAAGTGATTTATACAAGAATTTTCACAAGAAATATAATTTAATTGAACAAAATAGTGTAAAACAATAGATGATATACGATAGGAGAAAATTATGTGCAAAATGACCATTTAGAAGTATATTGCTAATTTATGTATCAGCAAAAATAGCCTTTCTGTACTGCTTCTCACGATTTCTCGTCTGGGAATTGGTATTACATACTTCCCAAACTCGAAAACTTGAAAATCACTACAGAAAAATATTGTTCCTGGGCTGTTGCGATGGGGTTTTTTTACTCGTGTGGTTGGCCAGTCCTCGCCTACGGCTCGGAGGCCAAAGCCACACGAGTAAAAAACCCCATCGCAACAGGCCGGAAAAATACTAATGCTATATGAAGACGAAAGCAATTTCCCCCGTCTTCTTCATTTTCTTCTTAGGCTTTCTATGAAACGGACACTTTATGGATTTGCCACTATAGTTAGTCCAATTCATTTGAAAGATGTGAGAAGATGAAGGTTTGGTTCAAACAAATGATCATCTCCATCATAAATTATCGTACTCACTCGTATTCATACACGCTTTGTACAAGTTCTTAATAAGCTTGAGTGGTTTAGGTTCCATTGAAGGGCTGCGCTCCTCGATACTAATTCTCAACTGCTCCAGAACTTTGTCTTGAAGGAGGGTGTAGCTGTCAATCTTACTTTGATCGGCTGGCATCTGCGTATTGTTTAAAAATCCGCCGCAGGCAAATCTGTAGAAGTCGTCGCAAGGATCGACGTTCCTGTCCATTTTTTTTAATACCTCTGAGGCTGAGAAATAAGGGGGAGATCAATAGAATATATAACAATTAATTTGGGATCCTTGAGAACTCTTTTCGTTGTAGATTCGCTCAATCATGAATCATTTTGGAAGAATTCCTCGGGGAGGGTAGGGCAAAACGGATCAGACGGGCAAAACGGACCACTGACAAAAATAAATTGATAATTTTTGTTTTTGCTTCCAAATGGAGCAAATTCGAAATCATTTGTGGTTTGAGGTGATTAGCAAATCTGATCAAATTGCGGTCCAACACTTGTTGTCTATAAAATTGCTCCAGAACTTTGTCTTGAAGGACGGTGTAGCTGTTAATCTTACTTTAATCGGCTGGCATCTGCGTATTTTTTAAAAATTCACCGCAGCCAAATGTCTAGAAGTCGTCGCAAGGATCGACGTTCCTGTCCATTTTTTCTAATACCTCTGAGTATATGGACTCATCAGCTTGTCCTGTGGGCCGGAGTCTATACTATAGTATAGAGACCTTATACACATGTTTGTCATCTACCGCCCGGCCTGAGGGACAGTTTGGGTGCCGAAAGCTCCGTACTTGGCGGGTTAAAAAAAATCGAGAAAACTGTCCGGTTTTATAAAAAATTCGAAGATCTTTCTGATTTTCTCGAACATTTGAACATTTTCTAAAAAAATTCAATTTGTCATTCCATACAATTAAGGATATCCAAGTATTTTGGCTATTTTTGCCTTCGAATGACAACTTTGTAATCGTTCAAGTTTAAGTTTGGAATTTTTTGTGTTATTATCGACCCAGTATAGTCCAAAAAGTCTGGAAATGCAATTTTTAGACCTCGTCTGTATGTGTGCGCATATGTGTACGTATGTAACAAAGGTTTTCTTCACTTGCTCGCTAATGAATGGATGGAATTCAATCTTTTTTTTTTCAAATGTAGGTATAGGTGAGCCCTATCAATCGCCATTAATTAAAATTTACTTCATCGACTATTTTTTTTTATTTTCGAATTTTTTCGAAAATCAGTTGTCCCACGATAAGGAAAACAATTTCTGGATTGATTGAATGATGGCTTTAAAAAAATTGTTCGGATCTCCTTTTGACCGAGTTCAAAGATGAAGGTGATAGCAATAATCGTTATTTTTATTTATTTGAAAATTTGCAAAAATTTTGTACTTTTTGAAAATGGGAACCCCGAGGATATCTCTAAAATTATTGTTTTAATGCCATTGAGTCGACATTAAAAGATGATTACGATATCTATTTTGGTTGATTGGATTTTTACGATAATCGTTGAAAATATCGAATTTTTTAGGAATGCCCTTGAAAGTGAGCCATCTGATGGTTTCTTCAAATGTAAAATTTCAAATTTTATCGAAGGGCTGAGGGGCAAGATAAAACCCTAGAAAATACAATTGGTTGTATAGAAGAAAGGGATAATAAGAATAATGATGATGATAGCATTCAACTAAGTTGAAAATCTGACCAAATTAATTGAAAATAAATCTGATTCAATTTGATAAAATGAAATTAATAATAATAAATAATAATAATTATACAAGAAGGAAGAAAATTGTCGTATGTGCTTCTTATCGTATAAATCCAGAAAGTCCATTCGTTACAGTCTCAGATATTTCAGGCCAAGAATCAATAGTTCGCAAATCCTCAATATTTTAGTTGTTTAATAAAGATCATTCAAAACTCAGTAGTAATAGACTTCAGCGAATTAGGGACGAAGATATATCGAGAAGTATTAGTCATCGACGTAAGAACTCTTTGCAGAGCGAGAAAAAGTATTTTGTGAAGGAATTTAAGGAAACTGATATCGGTAATTGGTGTTCATTTTAGGAGGGAAAAATCCTACTGCTATATTAAGGTATCACGGACAACAAAATTTAATAGAAAAACCTATCGAATTCGTTAGAAAATTCTATTGAACTATTCATTAATTTTTGGCCTATTCTATTGAAATGGTTAATAGAAAATATTCAGTAGAAAAAGTCAATAGAATTCAATTTTTCTATATAACTTATCCTATTGAGATATTTTTCATCGAATTTCCTCGGCTCAAATTTTCCAAGTTTTTTCGTTTGATTTTCTTAATGAGAAGAAAATAAAAATAGAATGACAAAAATTTAGAATGAATGAAAAAGAATACAATATAATGAAAAAAACTATCGAGAAGTACTAGTGATGGACGTAAGAACTTTTTGCAAAACGAGAAATAGTATTTTGTGAAGGAATTTAAGGAAACTGATATCGGTAATTGGTGTTCATTTTAGGAGGGAAAAATCCTACTGCCATATTAAGGTATCACGGACAACAAAATTTAATAGAAAAACCTATCGAATTCGTTATAAAATTCTATTGAACTATTCATTAGTTTTTGGCCTATTCTATTGAAATGGTTAACAGAAAATATTCAGTCGAAAAAGTCAATAGAATTCAATTTTTCTATATAACTTATCCTATTGAGATATTTTCTATAGAATTCGCTCGCCTCAAATTTTCTAAGTTTTTTCGTTTGGTTTTGTTGATGAAAAGAAAAATAGAATGAAAAAAAATTAGAAAATTCGGGTCGAGCAAATTCTATAGAAAATATATGAAAAGAGTAAGTTACATAAAAAAATCAAATTCTGTTGACTTTTTCTATTGAACATGTCAATAGAATCAGCCAAAAACTAATAGAAAGATTAATAAAAATTCAATAGAATTTTCTAACGAATTCGACAGGTTTTTCTATTAAATTTTTTGGGGCGTGATGCGCTGAATTTCGCTTATTCAGAGGGGAAAACTCTGCGACGGAGGGAGTTTTCGAACGAATATGCTCGTGTCAGTGGTAAAAATACAGGTGTTCTTTGCCATTGATATATTTTGGATAAAAGTCTGAATAATGTAAAGTCGGAGCCAATGAGTTCTCACGGCTACATTAATGTAAGCCAATATCGAAGAACAATTTCTCCTCCTGTAATCACTGAGAGTGGAGATTTGAGGCTCCCTGAGAGAATTTTAGATGAAGTTGAAAAATATTTCTAAACAAATGGGTTGATGTTTTAATAATCCATGTGTGCAATCATTTATGTAACTTTTATTTTTTAATATAAAGTTCTGAAATTGATTGTTATTTCTGAATTATTAGCGGAGACTAGTGTAAAATCGACTGCTTTTCATCGTCATTAGCTCAACATTAGCAGAGTGGAATCAAACGAATTCGTTATTATTTGTCACTTTTGGTTTTCATAATTTGACACTACCCTTTTTGCCTCACCTCTATTATTCATTAATTTTACTCATCGTGATTTCAACGCCTTCATTTTTTTTAAATCTCTGATTTCGAATGATTTCATTGATTCGAAATCATGAAATCACCTCCCGTGACGCTCGACATCACGGAAATTACTTTTCCATCGCTGAAATCACCACGAAAATCGCCCGAAATCGACTTTATTTCGAAATAATGGTATCACTCAATTATCGAGTAAATAGCCCTTCCCGAGTGGAAATTCAAATCAGGATAGAATAAGAGACTGACCAGTAAAAACTGACGTTGATCAGTTTTGGATCAGAAATGTAACGTTGTTTGGATCCATGCCTGGTTAAAATTCTAGGATCCGATCTTTCTGAACAGTACCGGACCCGATACGGATCTAGTCGAGATTTGACTGATCAGAATAGGATCACAATTTACTTCCCCGCATTGGATCCAGATATTCCATTCAGAAACTCATCAGATCCTGATCCGAAAGTCTAATCAATAAATTCTATCCAATATTGGACCTAAAACTGATCTAGATCCAAGCTAACTGAGTGAAATTTCTACTCGGGCTCTTAGTAAATCTCAACTTTCCCATCACCGCGCCAGTTTCGCCTTGGAAGTCTTAGTGAATTGGTAGATTTATTGATTGTCTTACCAGCACGATGACAACTCGAAGTGTTGCAGACATTATCTGGTCCTTCCGAAACATTTAACATCTTGTTTTTCGGTACCATACCGACAATAGTCATTGCCGAGGTTTGGCACAGAACAACAACAACCATTACCGCAATTCTTAGTACGTTTTCCATGGCTGATCTGTGTTTCCACCACATTGAATTTCTAGACAAAAAATGTAAACCATTTCACCAAATCCTGTCCGTAAGTGCGCCCTCGAAATTTCCTATAATTTTGAATTTTATTTCTTTTTCATGAAGGAAATCTCTTCACTTACTTTCTGTCAGTCGGCTCCTATTGTTCGTCAAGTTTTGAAGATTACCTGCCGATTGACTGGAGCAGCTATTTGTTAAATCGAAGATGCGCTAGTATTGGACTGAACGATCGCGCGTGCTTCTTCATCGTATTTAAAGGGCCTGGGAGTCTATTCTCGAGTTCAAATCGTGCGTTCAATTTCGGCAGGTCGCATGCTGCTTATGGGCCGCATGCGACTGAAGATTCGAAATGACCGTCATTTTGTGATTGGGTCATATGACCAAAAAATGACGGTCATATGACCAAAAATTTGTGACCGTCACAAAGAATTTTTGACCGTCAAAAGAGTAAAATAGTAATTTCCGTTACCAAACCATCTATATAGGTGCAAAATGACCGTCACAAATTTATTGCTTTTTGGGACGGTCATATAATTTCTACATAATCGGCATCGTTTATTCGTTCAATTTATTATTGATTATCAATTATTGTTTATTATAAGGTTCTTATGAAAGACTCGAAATGTATATGTACAACTGTACAACAGCTTTTTTTAATTATAAAATTTTGAAACATGTGCTTACACATATTTTGGCATACTCATGAGAGAATGATTACACTTTTAATCTTTGGAACAAAATAAACGAAGTCAAGAGTTCTAGATACTAAAGTAAGTAAACAAAGTCAAGAGTTCTAGTTAACTAGAAAAAAAATAGATGAACAAAAAAGTGTTTCATCTATATCAATGCAAAATGACCGTCACAGTTTTTCGGCCAATTGTGACCGTCATGGAAAAATTTTCTGTGACCGGACCGGCGGTCACTGGGGCCACGTCATGTGACCGTCAATGACGGTCACATGACACCTTCGCATCTTTACATGCAACTTGAACTCGAACGTACGATTTCATTCCATCGATTTTTATTCATGCATTAAAATGCTTTTTTGCAAATGTACCAGTTTACCAAAAACCAGATTTATTGGCACAGTCTGTGTGGAAACGTATTAGTCGCACGAAATCGTTCGAAATTTATATTTGTCGTATACTGATGTCGCTTATCGCGTGATTTCAATCAGTTGGACATTAAGGAAATGTCTTCGCATCGACCTATGTCTCGCTGATATTACTGTTTACTGAGAAATCTACACCCAAGAAAAAATTAGTTCTCACCAGTACAAACCAGAACTCGGGAGAAGGTCACTCTTGAAAAGTTCTACAAATACTCGTCCCAAGTACATTTTGTGTCCTTGGGTGAAGTACCACATCTACCGATCGAGTAGAAATGGTACTGGGAGGAAGTAGTATCACTACTTACTGCCAGTACTTTTAGTACTTTTCACAAGTACCAAAGGTACTAGTGAAAAGTAATTTTTCAACTTCTCTCAAGTTCTTTTAGGACTTAATTTCAGTACTTCCAATTGTTTACTTTATTGAAAAAGTGAACATTATCACCCGATGTAATGGGCTTACGCATTTTTATAAATAGAAATGTTCAGCAGAAGATATTTTGTAGGGAAAAATCAATAGATTGCGATTTTTATGGATATTTTCGAGAATTATTGGTATGCTTTCCAACCTACAAAATTTCAATTTTCTCGAGATTTTTATGTTTTACGTTGTTATCAATATTTAAAAGGCTTCGAAAAATTATTTTCAACTTCTTTTCAATTTTATTACTCACAAAACGGGAATTATTTGAAGTTTTAACGAAATTCAGTTTTTCAGTTCTTATACTCAAAATATAAAAATAAAACATTTTTGAGTTCTTCTACTCAACTTATATTGAGTTTATTATTATTTTATTTTTAACGGAATTCGTTGCGAGTCCGAGCACTTGCAACTAGCTATCGCCCGAGAGCCTTCAGCAAGGTATTTACAATGTAATATAGAGACATTAGAAAACCGAGTGGAAATATAGTTATAGTTTGACAATAAGAAAATAGATAGTAAGAAAAAAAATAATAAAATGTAGAGAAATGGTTTTACATGGTGGGGAATGATATAAGAGTGGTACAACATGAATATTGAGTTTATTTGGTACTTTTGAAAAGAACCAGCCAGGTACTCAGTATAAGTAATTTTGTTACTTGGCCCAAGTAACAAAGTACTTGTGACAAGTACTGAGGTACTTCTCACCGGTACACAGGTACTTGACGCATGATACTTGCATCAAATTGTTTTGTAACTTCGAAGAAGTACAAAAAAATGCCTTTTCCCCAGAAACTCCTTGATACTGGGTGCAAGTACTTTTTCTACTGATCAAAAGTAATTTTTTTGGGTGTATCCTAAAAAAATAATGATTTAATAATGGGTATTCTGTGATCTAACGACGCTCATTTTGTTTGACGTTCGCTGTCGCGGCATTATTATGAGTGGTTCCATATTAACTTTATCAATCTTGCTTTCTATTTTTTTTCGTTTATTGAAATGGATCCGGCGAGGGCGAAGTAGAGTAAATACGATGAAATTTCTCTGCTACAATTACCTCGATTCAAGTTTTTTCTTTCACGTTCATTGTGTCATTTTTGGAATTATTTAAAAAATTAATTTCATTTCAAATTTAACCCTCTAGTGGTCGCGCTATGGTCTGAACGCCGCCGTTTTTGTCATTTTCACGATATCTCTAGAAATGTGATGAATTACGCTTTGCCTACTTACGAGTTTCGTAAATAATGTCCTGATGAAATTAAACACGATAGGGTTGCCCTGTATTGACAATTTTTTTCTCAATTAATTTTTTCGTCGAGCGCGGTTAGCGAGAATAAGCGCAGCGCTCACCGTGCGACCACGCTCGTAGTGGAAATTTGACGAGCGGTGTTGCCGACCCTCGTGGTCGTCCCAAGCAGCGCGTGCAAAGTGGGGGGTCGATGACAGATCCGATCAATTAGCCCCTANTTTGCTACCGATTGGTGATAAAATTTTTTGGAAATAATGAAATAGGGGGCTAACGCCTTTTTCTCAGGGGTGATTTTTCAAAAATTTATTTTAAAAAAAGTAGTAACTAGCAAATGTTTTTTATTAGCTCGCAATTTTTTTCAAAACTACTTCAATGAGGAAAAAAATAAAAATTTGGAATATCTATATATTAGGGGCTAATTGATCGGATCTG
>NW_021680379.1:2010896-2038195 GCF_001412515.2 Diachasma alloeum | reverse complement strand
TTTTTCAAAAATTTATTTAAAAAAAAGTCCTAACTAGCAAATGTTTTTTATTAGCTCGCAATTTTTTTCAAAACTACTTCAATGAGGAAAAAATAAAAATTTGGAATATCTATACATGAGGGGCTAATTGATCGGATCTGTCGATGACCGGTGATATGTTTATAGTGTCGTATGGCTCTGGCAACGCTGCGCTCGAGAATGTACGGACGGTCGTTTTGTCCCCCATCCGCAGCGCTTACCACGCGACTAACGACATTCCGCGAAGACGTGCGACTACAGGAGGGTTAATTTCTCGGCAGTGTCTATTCGCACGCTCCACCGTAAATTTTACCGTGGATCCACGGTAGATTCTCACTCACATCTTGTCTGACATCTCTGCTATGAACTCTGGATCCAGAGGTGTAAACCAGAGTTGTGACAACATTGTCCAGTGGGGTCTAGGAGTCTCCCCTGGTTGGAAAGTCATCCTTAGAATCATCTGCGCTATATTTCGATACCCGCTTTGGCATTGGGGCCCAAAAAAAAAATTCACATCTTGTCTGACATCTCTGCTGTGAACTCTGCTTTTCAACTCTGGATCCAGAGTTGAAAACCAGAGCTTGCAGCCGGAGAAATTATCAGTAGTAATACCCCGAAAGCTTCAAAATGATCGGGTATTTCCCGATAGCTTCGTTGCAAACAAACGAGTGTCAAGTTTCGTAGGTTTAAAAATCCCGAGCGCGAAGCGCGAGGGAAATACCCGATGCATTTTGAAGCTCGAGGGGTATTTGGAGGAGTATTTCCTCCATCGGAATTTCGGTCACTGGAGGACAGCATTTGATGTCAATGTGGTACAACCTACACTTTCGCATTTCAATTATTTTGTTTATTCTCCCTTAGCAATGTGCCGTGGTTTTACCTAATTTTAGCGCAAGTGATGCCATGAGAGCTTCAAAATTATCGAGCAATTCCCGATAGGTTCGCAAACAACCGAAGGAGTCAAGTTTTTCAGGTTAAAAAATCACGAGTGCGAAGCCCGAGTGATTTTTCCTGAAAAACTTGACGACTTCGTTTATGTGCAGGGAACCTTGAAGAATTACTCGATTAATTTTGAAGCTCGAGTAGTATTCGGGAGGGAATTTTCCCATCCAAATGTCGGCCAAAAGAATTGCACTATGAGACAAAATCCATCTGACAGTTCCAACCAGGGGTTCACTCGACCACGGAATCTTTTGTTTTCCACAAATAGAGTCAACATGGAAAATTACTAGTTGAATTATCAAAAATTATCAGCAGAATACCATGTTGACTATATGAAATAACAGTCGAATAGTGCAATTCTATCGGCTGACATTTGGATGAGGAAAATTCCCGAGATAAAACCGTGTAGGTTGTACCACGTGACATCAACTGCAGCCCTCCTATTGGCCGAGATTCCGATGAGGAAAACACTCGGTGTGAAGCCGTTCACGTGACCCCGAATACTGCACTGTGATTGGTCAAAATCAGTATTGAGGAAATTGTCAATTGAAAACCCTGTAGGTTGTATCACGTGACATCGAATGGTGGAATTCTATTGGCTGAAATTTGGATGGGAAAAATTCTTACCAAAAATAGTCAATAAAATGAAATTTATTTTGGCGCCAATTGGAGTTTGTCTTTCGCCGCAGTTTGGCGGTTATTTTTTCAGTGGGACATAAGAAACAATATCATGACAACCTAATGAAAAAATTCCTATCCTTAAGCGAAGAATGTCATGTAGCAATTTTTATGTAATGAATCGAGTGGAAATGCGGGAACTTCGTGCCCCAAGGAAATAATAAAATAAAAATAACGATACAAAATGCATTACAGTACAATGTCGAGTCTTTATTAATAGAGACGAAAGAGTGGGGGGTATTTTGTTGGTGTAAGGTAGAAGTGGATAAAACACAAAACGTTCTGACGTACTTCCCCCATATCTTCATAATTATTGTTTGTTTTTTTAGGAAACAGCGTGTCATTTAATGTGACATTTTCATAATAATATATATAATATATATTCGCAGATGTGCACGTATTCGCTTATTCACTTTATCTTCGTTTTTTTTCCCAACTTATTCTCATCAATATACACGCACTTTCGTCATTCGCGTACCTCATTGTCATTTTTTTTCCATTTTTTAATCGGTTTTTTTCCATTTTTTTTCAATTTTTCTTGTTCTTTTTAAATCGGTAGTTTCCTATGGTAATAACTAATTAAACCTCACGCACTCGAATAAAAGCGGACCTTACGCTTTCACAAAACCACACGCATACAATTGAAATTCACATTGCTCACTCGTGCTCACTACATTCACCCTTGTTTCCTTATTCTTATTATATTTTTAATCCATTAGATATTTTATTTTGTTTTCACCCACTTCATTACATATTCCTATGCTCCTCCTTGTATTTTCCATTAATGAAAACGCATTCGGGCGTTCATCATCGAAAATGTAAACTCATAAAAAAAAATGACTTTACAACTTTTCTCGTTATTCAGTTTTCCATAGAACTAAATTAAAGAAAGTATTTAATCTTAAATTTCTAGTACCGTTTTTCTCTATTTAAATTTAATAATTTTTGAATCACTAATAATTCATGAGAAAATAAAACAACTTGACTTTTGAGATATTTTAATGATGTTAATGATCATTGTCACCGTGACAAATACCAGCCACTACTAGAGGTTCTCGTTATTGTCCCGGCCATATTTTAATAATAGAAAAATTAAAGATTAATTGTGAATAGTTGATGGGGCATTCTCTCTCCCTTGCTTTCGAAACACTTACATTCTTTTCTCTCGTTTTCCTTCAGCATTATTTCAATTTTTTTTTCTTCGTTAAACTTCAAAATTAATTTGAGTTTTTATCAATTTTGTTAAACAAGCATTGGTTCAATGATTCTCCATTAAGCATAGTACACAAAATTCACACACACATATTCGTATATCACTTGCCGCATTAAACTTTGATGACGCGTTGCGCACACTTCCATTTGAATTTTCAGTTACTCTTCTTGGTTTAACTCTTTCCATTGTTTATTCAATCTTAGTTTATTTAAATGTTAAAATTATTACTTATTTTTTTGTTTTGTCTCTTAAACTGCAACTCGAGGATTCTTCAATACCTCTATAATCGTGAAACCCTTATTACTCGTATTTATGAATGGATTAATCAAATATTTTTGTTCATCTTATCATTTTTTTTCACTTAAATAGATAAATAACAAAGTGAAGACGTTTTTGATGAGATTCTCCTCATCCCTCGGCATATGAAAAATAATCATTCAATATTGGATTAATCGGTAAAGAGAAAATAAAGTAAGTAGAAGAGAGACAGATATCATTTTTGTTTTTTATGTAAAAAAAAAACAACATTTTAAACTAAGTACCGAGAAAAGATTTTTTACAATTTTATCGGTTGTTTTGTTTTTAATGTTACGTTTTAATGTGAAAATGTGATTATGAAATTCATGAAAAAATGTTTGTTACTTTTTTGGGTATGGTTTGTTTTATTCTTTTTCTCTGTCCGTTCTCCATCCACTCCAGTGACACACACGTGGATAATGTTAATAATTGCCATTTCTTCGTCTTCCTAAATCATAGTTTTTTTTTCGATTCCTCTTTTGCTTTATCAAATTTGATTATTGGTCATTAATATTTCCTGGTTTACTTTATGGGGATGACAATTATTGTTCTTCTCAAGAGTCTCTAGTCGCTCTCTCTCGCACTTGTGTGACACCTGTTCTCGCACAGTTGTTGATTTGTTAATTATGGGTTACGTATTCAATATTTATTGGATACTGATACCACTGCGATTGCATTCGGGATTTGGTGGCTAACACACGGAGTTAGAGTGTTTTAAAGCGCTCCTGTAACAGATTCCAAGACACGTCCAAATCACAAATAGGGTCAATGAAAGATTATGTTTTCAATTTTTTTTTAAATAAGATTGTTCAAAGAAAATTCTATAATGACTCTGCTTTTTTCTGGGCACAAGTTCACATTGATTTCAGAATTTAATTCATTGCGTTTTTCATTCATCATTGTTAAATGAATCTAATTTGGTACTTGAAATTATCAGCAGAATCTTTTAACGAATTTGTATTGATTACACTAGTTGTATTAATTAAATTACTCAATTTTCAAGATGTGGGAACCACGCACATTGGTTTGAGTTCAAACACTAGAGTTACAAACCAAGAGAAGCATTAATTAAAGCCTACGATCAATGTATTCTCTCTTATTGTTAATTGTTCAAACAACAAAGGATGCTATCGGGGTTTTACGATATTTTTTCATTTTTGTAAGTGGAATGTTTCGAGAAATATTGGATACGTATTTTTCAATTCGTAGAAATAATGAATGGAAAATCTGTTATAGCTGTATTAAATTAGATTTCAGATCAAGTTATTGAAGAATTTTTAACTTCTTAATTTTTTTTATTGTGGAAATTGTTATCTTCTTTTGAGTAAAGTAAAATGATTGAGTAAAGTAAATGATAAAAAATACGTATCCCAAATTCCCCACTCTTCCACATTTCACAATGTCATATCATGAAAAATGTTCACAAAACCCCAATTGTGTAATCCGTGAAATGCAGGTGAATTCTTGTGAATCCCTTGAGAACCTGAAGAGGTTGAGAGTTTAAAATACTTCCACTGACGAGCCAGGCCGAATGCCCGACGAAAAATCCCAAATCAAAAGCCCCCATTCCTTCAGAACTGCAAAAAATGCCGAGAAAAAAATGTTCTTCATTGAAAAACATATTTTCGCCGTATGTCCTGCAGTACTGGAGCAGCAGGACCTCTTCATCGAAGATGCTCGCAGCTCATCGTTGAAACTATTTTTACCTCTCCACATCCTCATGCTCTCAAATAACTCACAAGAGCCCCCAAGATTCCCCAAATCACGTGATTAAAAAACAAAACAACCTGTATTATTAATTCATGCTCAGAGATTGTCATGCTCCTTAAATAAATGAATCAAATCCCAAAATAACTGAACCGACAGTGCCCCAAACAAGCAAACGCGTTCACTCATTACTTAAGAAGAAAGGCAGAGAAAGGAATTCAGTGAATCTACAAAAAAAAATAATAATAATAAATTGCACAATTCCATCATCTCAAGTGATGTTAAACGACTTATTCTTCTCTCCATTGAGAAAACTTGGAAGAATTCATAATAAACTAATTAATTTATTTTAACTCTGACTCGCCTGGTACGGACGGAGGATCTGTGCAAGGACGGAAATCTGGACGAGGACGCAGGAACACCCTGAAGTCACTGTCCACTTGATAATTTTTGTTCAATGAAATATGAAATATGATAATGAGATGAAAACAAACTTGCGTCCGATTGATCAGTGAACAGAGAAGATGAACTACGAAGATAATTTCGGTAGTGGCTGTTCTTTGCAGGTGAACAATGAAATTATTCCGAGAATTTCCAGCTGTTTTCATTTATCTCAAAATTTTCAATCTTCATTATTTTTTTTTCATTCTGATTTTCAATGCAAGAAGGGGAGATGAGGGAGATAACTTGACTTTAGCCTCGCTTGGAAGATTCATTGACGGCTTGTCGCGATAAATTTCTGATACCGTCTCCCGCTGTTAGTGACGTTAATGCAACTTTCATTAAAACTTTGTGGACATTTGACTCTTCTTTTTAGTTTCTTCCTTTGCTGAAGTTTAGTTATGAATTACTAGTTTATAAATTACTTCAATTTTTATGCTACTGAGTGGCGACTCTCGTTATTACGAGCATCAAATCTGTCTTGAAGGGGCATGAAGGGATGAGATGTTCGCGTTATTCTTTGGACATGATTGAGAATATCTTGGAGGGGAGCAAGCCGTTCCACAAATGGGTCTCATATTTTTTTCATTGTTGAGCATCAAAATTGAATGTAAAATGCTGGTTTTTCATTCACTTTTGGAATTACATTTTATTCAATGAAACAATTTCATGGAACGACTCACTTCATTTCCCATCAATCCTTCCTTCTCAAGATAAACCCCTAAAATGCAGAGAAAAGCAAATCAACTCATCACTCCATTCCACTTCATTACAAAAATGTAATTCTGAACTTGATGGAGTTTAAACAGAAGTCACCACGATTTCTTACTCATTTTCTTTCGGCGTGTGCAAGGGGGGGCTTTGTCTGGACCACACGATCGTAAAAGAAGTATCGGAAATTTCCCCAGAGGAGCAAGAGACAGAGAAACAAAAAATAGTTTTCAGAAGGTAAAAACAAAAAAAAATACAACTCGTGGTCCAATAAAGCCTGAAACGTTCTCGCACTTACATTCATTGTCCTTCAAATAAATCCAGCGATAAAAAAAAGAATCAAAACTGAGACAGAGAGAGAACGACAAAACGAAAGAAAAATGAAGTAAAAAAAATAATAGGAGAGAGTAGAGAAGAACGAGAGCCAAAGAAATTTTAGATTAAATCTATCGGTTCCCTAGCCCTGACTGTTTGGTTGGCGGATGCATTCTGTTCCTGCTGACCTTGTCCTCCTTGTCCTCCTGGTGGCAATGCTGCGCCTGTGATACCTGTTGGTGTTGGTCCTGGAAGAGCTAGTCCAGCTTTCTGTTTAAGCATCGTCCAGTCGAATGTGTAGTCGTACTGATGATTTAGGGTACGGAACAGGATACGGAAGAGCTGACGCAGGTACATGTAATCGGGTGATTCATCGAAACGAAGGCCCTTTGTGTAATTTATGTACATGGCGAATTCGGCTGGGCATCCCTGGTGAAAATAATCATTTTATTAGCTTCATATATCTGTGAATGAATAGATTAGATTAGATTAAACTTGATGGGTGATTGTGGAAGAAAATCTCACAAGATATGTCTTTTCACAATCATCTGTTCCTGAGGAGAAGGCATTATCCATTCCTAATTATAAAATAATCTCGTTAGGTCATGATTTCAGGAGAACATGTCATGAGAGACTTTCTGCTGGGAATTTCGTCGTCGAATGCCAGATGCTTTCAATAAATAACATTTCCATTGAAACTGAAATAGACTAAACCTTGAAATTTCATAACCATTTTTCCTTTGAATTGAATTGAATGTCACTCTTATGAGAAATACTGCCCGATTATTAATGCAATTTAAATTCTGTTCATCAGTTTTCTCAAGATATTTGCTCAATGCAAGTGAAAAAAGAATCATTGACAAACAAAGAATTGAATCTACGTAATTACGAAATTATTTTGTTCATGAATGACTTCAGGTCCAGAGGCATTTTTTGTAAAAAGTGTCATCAGCTTTAAGAAAATGCCTCAACATTTTTCCCTGGAATTACTCATTCTTAATATAAATCATCTAATAAAAAAAACATTACTAATCAAAAAAAAAATTTTCAATTTCGGTTTTCAATTTTTTTACAAAATCAATAATTTGTTTTTTGAGTAATTTTGGAATTATTTCGTTAACAAGTGATACGAAATCATCTCGTGGAGGAGTTTTCAAGATTAATGTATAAAAAGATCGAAATTGCTTAATGACGAGAGAAATAAAAATGGGAAGAATAAATAAAACGAAAGAAGAAAATTACTTTGCACAACACTTCAACTGGTGTCGACATCTTCTTCTCACTGATTTTCTCGTACTTCTGCTTCTTGGTGGCAGCCTTGAGCCCTTGCCAGGGTAATGAGCCACGATTGAAGTACATCAGTACGTAACCAAGTGACTCCATGTCATCACGACGACTCTGTTCAATTCCAAGGTGGGCATTTATCGACGCATACCTCGCTGTGCCAGTGAGATTCTTGTCCTCTCGATACAGTATGTGACACCTGGTGCGACTGTCACGATACTTCTTCGCAAGACCAAAGTCGATGATGAACAACTGAAACAAAATTTACAATAGCGTTGAATTTATTTGACAAAAAAAAACGTTAAAAAAAAACATCAAAATTCCAAACCGATTATTTTGTAAATATCTTCATAAATTATTGGTCTAGAGGAAAATGCATGTAGAGCTTTTTTATACTGCATGAAATTCTCTACAGAAAAGGTCTTCTGGTGAATTTTTCGAAACCCTTTCCCTTTGAAGAATTTATTTCACAAAAAAAAGATATCTTTCAAAATTCCAAACCGATTATTTCGTCAATATCTCCATAAATTATGGGTCTACAGAAAAATGCATCTAGAGCTTTTTTATACTGCATGAAATTCTCTACGGAAAAGGTCTGGTGAATTTTTCTAAATCCCTTCCCTTTGAAGAATTTATTTCACAAAAAAAACGATTTCTTTCAAAATTCCAAACCGATTATTTCGTAAATATCTCCATAAATTATGGGTCTACAGAAAAATACATCTGGAGCTTTTTTATACTGCATGAAATTCTCTACGGAAAGGGTCTTCAGGTGAATGTTTCTAAGCCCCTTCCCTTTGAAGATATCGACGTTGTCGAGTGAATTTAGTACTGAAATGGAAACAAACTGATTAGTCAAGAGAAATAGAGGGCCAGTTTTCAATAAATATCGTTGAATCTGAAGTAGATAGAGAACTGAAACTACAAAAAAAGCCTGAAATATTTAGCGGAAGAAAATTGGTATGGGGATGAGGAGAGTAAAAAGGGCCAGAGTGAACTCCAACAATTTTTTTCCTCATTTCTAAGGTACTTTTTCAGGCTTCAAAATCAAACCGGAATTATTAAAATTGTATCATTTATTCAGAAGATGTCGATAAACCCCTACTGTATCAGAACTGCAGAAAATACTAATAAGACAAATGTGTTTCATTGAATAACACTTTAGAGGTGTCTTATGTTAATTTACCTTGTTGCAGTGGCGACCAATGCCCATCAGGAAATTATCTGGCTTGATATCCCTGTGGATGAAGTGTTTGCAGTGTACAAACTCGATTCTCCCTATCATCTGATCAGCGAGCATCAGTACTGTCTTAATTGTGAATCTTCGCGAACAAAATGTGAATAAGTCTTCCAGCGAAGGACCCAGTAGGTCCATCACGAGTACATTCCAATCTCGTTCCTGTCCATACCTACATCAAAGCAAGAGAATAATCAGTGATTGGAGAAACGCTACCTCAACTTTTTCCTCCGAAGAGATTATTATCTAAGCGGGAGTTTTCTGAAAATATTCACTTAATCGCAATAACAACGAGAGCACTTTATCTCTCTTATCTAAGAATATGAGCCACGTAACGATCCAGGAACAATGGGGAAAAAACAATTCTTTTTTAGAGCTCATTCCAACAAATGGAGAATCATCAAAATATTTGATCAATTGTTTGTGTCGCAGACAATGAGTGGGAATCAATAATATTCTATAATCAAATGTGTGAATGAGATTCACTATTGTTCCTGGTGTATTTAAAAAATGAACGAGGGGACATTTAATTCATAGGGGAAAGTTTAATTCATCCAGATCCTTGCATCATCTGTTGCAAACCACCAGGAACAAAAAACGGTTTTTGTTGCAAATTTTGTCAATTAGAAGAATCACTAATATTCTGTCCAAAAATCACTCGTTTATGCGACGGCTAATTGATTCAAAGAATAAAGATTCATGATCAATGATCCGCGACGAAGAAATAAGATTGCCAATTTAGGTTATTGTTTCCGATTACCAGTGATTTTAATAAGAAATATCGATGATTGAGAGGAAGTTAACACTCCATTTTTTTCGGGGAACAATGTCAAGCGACACTTTTTGTTGGAAATTTCGTCAGCTACTAGTGTAAATCAATAACATTCAATAATCAAATTTGTGAATGAGATGTACTATTGTTCCTAGTGTATTTAAAAAAAGAACGAGGGGAAGTTTAATTCATCCACGTCCTTGCATCATCTGTTGTAAATGACGTGGAACGAAAGACATGATTTGAGTTGAGAAGCGATGATCACTTCAATTTTCTCATATTCATTAAATATTGGGTTATTTCAATGAGGCATTGACTTTGGGAAATAATTTCAAAATACTTATCATTGAAAATTTTATCAGCGATAAAAATTTTTGTTTAAAATAAATTATTGACGAAAGAAATGTATAACTGATGTAAAAAAACCGATTGATAATGGAAAAATGAGATGAGCGCAACTATAAAGTGAAATCTAGAAAGCCGTTTTCGTTTGAAATTTTGCAAATTACAAGGATCCGTAGACTCAGAGAAAAGTTACATATAAAATATCTAGAAAATCCTGGCACATTTTACTGTACGAAAGGTTATCGTGGAGCGAAATGTAGTTCCATGAAAAAATATCTATTTGTGGGGAATATTTCACGATTCGTTCGGTAAAAAAACACAGCTGAATGCAAAAATTATCCTCGTGTACAATAAAATTTCCCACACCGGTGGGGTATTTTTTTCTTGGACCCATCCAAAGGTCATGAGAACGAAGTGGAAGTGAAATTTTACGGAGCGCCTTCGGTAAAAAATTATTCTCCGTTACAGGAAAATTATACGCAATATTGAGCAATCATTCACGTTCACTGGGATAATTTTTTATGGACTGCAGGCTAAATTTTACAATTTTACAGTAGAAGTTACCCTCACGTTCAGTAAATTTTTGCACTATTACTCCGACATAGGGTGAAAAAGCACTGAAAATCGAGTTCGTTCCATAATTACTTGACTGGTTCGGTAATTATTCTCCAAATTTTTTCTCTGTGTAATATTCTGTCCTAAAATTACTCATTCATGTGATGATTACCTAATTGATCATGAAAAAGAAGTAAGATCTGCGCATTTATTAAATTATTTCGATTATCGAGGATTCAGGAGAAGTTAACACTCCATTTCTCAATATTAAATGAATATCGGATTATTTTGATGCGTGATTTTAAGGAACAATGCCAAGAGACACTTTTCGTTGGAAGTTTCCTCAGCTATAAACAATGAATCCCCAAATTTATCTTTAAAATGAATCATTAACGAGATGGGAATCCATAGTTCATGCAAATAGAGTAACTTATAATGAAAAATTAAGAGGTACGCAATTATGGAGTGAACTACATATGAAGAAAAGTTTTTGTTGGAAAGTTTTCTAATTATGTACAGGCTTCGTTGACATTCGCTCCTAACGTGTGAAAAAAAACGAAGATTCATGATCATCACGAAAAAAATAAGATCTGTGTATTTATGGAATTGTCTCGATCACGAGTGATTGTGGGAGGAAATATCAAGAGACACTGTTCATGAGGAATTTCATCACCTACAAAAAAGGTCTCTTGACACTGGGACTTATTCTAACGATGAATGTATAATCAATAAAAGCGTAAAAGGTGACAGAGACTGTTACAAATTTTCGTCCGAATTTTCCGGGCTAAATCCTGGAAATTTTTCTCGTGTTTAATTTTCATTGCAATTTCAGGAAATCTTGTCATTGAAAAATCAAATATTCCATTGATTTTCTGTTCGAATGATCTGAAAATCAATAAAATACTTGGTTTTTCAGTTCAATTATTCCGTGAAAATTCAGACAAATTTGGAAAATGCCGGGAAAAATTGAAAAATCACGTCATTTCGTTTCTGAATATTCATGTTCCATTGAAAATTCAATCAAGTTGTGAAATTTCTAGCTCACTCCCACTGAAAACTGATGAATTTCCTTGAATTCTACCTAAAACTCGAAATTTCATAACTATTTTTCCCCTAAATCAAATTCAAGGTCACTCTCACGAGAATTACTATCACATTTTCCATGAAATGTCGAAAAACTTCTAACAGCGCAGATTCATAATGGAAGAAGGGAATCTGCGTAATTACGAAATTACTTCAAGGGCGAGTGGCTCTAGAACAAAATGTCAGGAAAGATCACCTCCTGAAAATTCAAAGGACTATGAAAAAAGATCTACTGAAATTTTCTTTTAAAATCACCCATTCTTGCGATAAATCCATAATAATCTCGTTAATGAGCATTGTGGAAAGAAAATTCCGAGAATTTTTTCTTGCCAATTTCCCCAGCTACAAAAATGTCTCTCGACATTGTTCCCTGCGACCATACGTTTCCAGGATTAACGCATGATAATTCCCAACATACAACGATTCATAATAATGAAGTAAACCCGTATTATGAAATTATCTCACGAACTTTCCCATGGAAGATAAAAGATTACTTCATGAACATTAAACCTTCAAAATCTACTCATGACAATACTCCCATTCTCCACATCCAGAGAAGTAGTTCATTTGAGAGCTTTCATCTGTGTAAACAACATAGTGACATTGAATCGAAATTTTGATAGAATGGTCATCGTAATTGTCCCGTAATGTCTGATTTTTTAAGAATTTTTTTCTAGATTTCATTTACAAGTTATACATGGGCCCTTATGACGATTTTTCAAATTAGCACGAAATGATATTATCAGCTAAGATGATATCGCAGTTTCGTATACTAAACAGAAATATGTCCGTAAAAGCCCATGTATAAGAAACGACTTCGGTCGTTAAGGATAGCTAAGTACTTTGGCTATGTTTTCTCCAGTGAAATGCATTTGACTCCAAGTTTCCAGACATTTTACAATGATTTCATTATTTAAACTTTGCAGGTCTGAATTTGAATTTCGATGTTAAACCGTTATAAAACATTTTAAAAATTTGAAAGAATAGAAAGTTTACCTTTGGAGAAAAATTGATGAAATAGTTAAAAAATTGCCATTTTAAAAAATTCCGAGCAGTTTCTACAAATAATCTTTAAACAATTAATTTTCCACCCTATAAATCATTCGTTCGAAATCGTAACAAATTTGTTCATATTCAGAATTTTACCAGAAATGGATTTCATACCTAAATAAATAAGGTTTCAGAAAGTTTAAACAATTGTTATTATTTACTTACAAACAACGAATGTTTAAATAAACGATATTTTCGAGGAAAATGTAACTTGAATAACGCTATATTCCTGATTTTATTCTAATGTTTTTCACGCAATTTGATTGACAAATTTTATGATTGAAAATGGTTAAAACATAACATACTTAGCTATAAACATACTTGGATATCCTTCATAACTTGAAAAAGAAATCTAGAATAATTCCAGAAAAAATCACACAATTCAGCTGTGAATCTATCTCCTATATGAATTCCAGACGAATATCATTATTTACCTTCTTCGAACGAAATACCTTAACTTAAATAAACTTCATTTGAATCAGATAAATCTTTTATTTGATACTTATTGACAATTTATCCGCAACGAATGAATTATTTATTTTATATAACTCAAGCATTTTTTAGAATAAATATACGAGTTTATTCATTTCCAATGAGAATATTGTTGAAGTGAGCAGAAAAATTTCAAACGAATTTTTTTCATTTGATACAATTCCTTTCTCGCTAGGTGCATCAATTAACTTGAAAAACGCTGACTATTCATGATTTTTTCAAATTTTTCTCACGGAATTTAATCGACAAATTTGATGATTGAAAATGGTTGAATCTATAGTGTGGCCTGTAGCAACCTGTAAAACATACTTCATAACTTGAAAAGGAAATCTAGATTAATTCTAGGAAAATTCAGATAATTCAACTGTGATTCTAAACATCCTATATGAATTCCAGATGAATGTTATTATGCACCTTCTTCGAAGGAAACACCAAGTTAAATAAATCTCATTTGAATCAAATAAATCTTTCATTTGATTGTTATTGAAGATTCATTTGCAAGGAATGAATTTATGTTACATAATTAAAGCATTTTTAAGCATAAAAATGAGGTCATTAATTTCCAATGAATACTGTTAAAATGAGCAGAAAAATTTCAAATGAACATGTTCATTTGATTCAATTCCTTTCTCTCATTGAGTGCATCAATTAACTTGAAAAACGCTGAATATTCATGATTTTTTCAAATATTTCTCACGCAATTTAATCGACAAATTTAATGATTGAAAATGGTTGAATCTATAGTGTGGTCTGTAGCAAACTGTAAAACATACTTAGATATCCTTCAGAACTTGAAAAGGAAATCTAGAATAATTCTAGGTAAATTCAGATAATTCAACTGTGATTCTAAACTTACTATATGAATTCCAGATGAATGTCAGTATGCACCTTCATCGAACGAAACACCAAGTTAAATAAATCTCATTTGAATCAAATAAATCTTTCATTTGATTGTTACTGAAGATTCATTTGCAAGGAATGAGTTTATGTTACATAATTAAAGCATTTTTAAGCATAAAAATGAGGTCATTAATTGTCAATGAATATTGTTAAAATGAGCAGAAAAATTTCAAATGAACATTTTCATTCGATTCAATTCCTTTCCCTCACTGAGTGCATCTCTCCAACAATAAAAAAATTAATAATTACCAGCGAATGTGTGGAATTCCAACGCCCCCATGTAATATTTTGTACAATTTGGACTCGTAGAGCAGTTGTGGGTGACGTGCTCGCATGTTCTCGAGTTTGACAGCAACTTCCTGAAATTTCATCCATCAATTGATACCTTTCGCAATGAAAAAACCAATCAAGAAGTCATAAGACGATCAAGTTCAGGTCATCTAGCCTCAACTCCGATCACAAATGACCCCCGGAAATGAAAACCTCGATAACGACATCAATACGCTGCCAAACGTATCTCACCTCGCCATTGGAAATGTTGATGCCAAGATAAATGTCGCCGAACGATCCCGATCCAATTTTCCTCATGAGCCTATACTTTCCACCGACGACAAATTCGGTTTTACCGAGTACACTACTCATCATCGCCATTTCACTCTGTATTTTCTTTCCTTAATAGTCACAAGTATGAAACAAACAAATATGTTAAATAAAAACCTCAAATAGACTTTCCTTCAGAGAAGAAAATGATAAATATCATAACAGAATCACCCAATTTCACGCACAAAACTTCCAATTTTTTTTTCTTTTCTCCTTTAATAAAAAATTTTCATCTCAACGTAACCAAGGTGTCTCAATAATCATGACAATTTCGACATCAAGCGTCTGAAATGATTTTAACCAGCACAGAATATCAAACGATTTTGGCTAATCAGTTGAATCAAAATAAAGAAACAAAAAAAAGGTGACAAAAATAAAAGTAAAACGGCAGAGTCTCAATGTCGAGACATACCATATACCGTTGCAAGATGGTTTAATTGTACGAACGGAGAGCCCTCGGGCTCTCAATATCACGTTAGAAAACACTTGTGCAGTTATCAATTCCCTCCTCACAACTCTCTCACCCCGAATTGACTTTCAAAAAAGAAAAAAAAAAGATTGGAAAATTCTCGCCAACTCGTTGAAAATATGGTTACGGGGATATCTTTTTTTCTCAATTCCCCGTACCTCTTGCCCCACGGCCACTCACACACACTCACTCAATAAAGTTTCAAAAAGGCGAAGAAAAAAAAAGTTGAAAAACCTCTTCGTGTGTCCACTGGGGCTTTGTTGAAAAAGCCTTGTGCCCCGCCACTGAATATCTCTCAACTCACCGATTAATGTGAATTACTTGAAATCAAATAAATTAAAATAAAAAAAAAATAAAGTTTGTCGGTGGGTTTTTAAAAATTATTCTTGGGATAAATGGGAAAATGTCTGGCGAAAGTCACTAGTGGCACGAGAGACCCCACCAACGCACCGACATTTTCATTCCCCTTTGGGACGGGTGCAGGGACTGGTTGGAGTGAGATATATATAAAACTGTACGCCGATGCGTTACACTGTTCTGAACTGGCAATGGCGACCGATGAAAAGAGAGAACTGCGGTTTCAAAACGAAGACGATGGATCACTGACAGGCGAGGGGCTGGGGAGGAGGGCAGGAGGTGGACGACAAAAAGGTGGAAATGGAAGGGAGGGGGTGGGAGGGAGAGAAGGCGATGACTTGAAATTGCGGAGAGATGTTGGCTGTTGGAAACGTGAATATGGGCGAGGGTATGGTTAATGGCCGACGTGATGACGAAATGGCGCGCGAGTGGGTTCTCTTCTCTTTCTTCCTTGTTTTGGCGGTTCTAGAGAAGGCGAGAGGTGGCGCTGGGGGTCTTCCGGGAGAAAGGCGATTGGCGAAGCGGGCACGGCTGGCGGGAAGTGACGTCCTGCTGGGCTGGGGTTGGAGGAGGAGAATGGGTGGGAGGATTGGGAATTTGGCGGGCACGTTCAAAGTAGCCCTACCCTTACGGTAAATTCAAAGATTATTGAAAACTGGAAAAAAATTGCAGAAAACTCGATTGGATTCGGAATTCTAATTTTTTTCTCAATTTAATTATCGCTTTGGTTTTTCAAAGAAGAAATGTTTAAAAATCAGGATTTAACCCAGTGTCTTATGTGGAAATCAACATTTCTATTGTAGTCAGATTAAAATCGGAATTTCGGGGCCATAGGTATCCTATTTTACTAAATATGAAAGAAACGTGAAGTTGTTTTATATCGAAATATCTCGAAACACTGCCTGACCGCTAATACTTAGTTCTGATTGGTCAATATGTGACACGAAGTTATTCACAAAAAAAACACGCGGCATTTTCAAATTCTTCAGTGGTAAATTGTTTTTTCACGTCATATATATATATATATATATATATATATNTATATCATGGGTGAAATTAATAAATTCTGTCCTTTTATGGAGACCGATTATTTAAAAAAATTGAAAATAATTAATTGAAAATGAAAAATTCTTTATAGATTCTTTTACTCTACTTCGCTATTCACTTCAATCATTAGTCGAATTCTCTTTGATTCATTATCAATATTTATAAGGTATTCATGAGAAAATGAAATTCAGTGAATTCCATTTCTTCATTTCAACAAATGAATAGATCAGCGCCCGCATAGATCTTGTCTTATAAGAAGCCCACGAAACATAAACATTCGGGAAGCGATGAAACTGCCGAGAGTGGGGGTAGGCCTCAAGCGCTCGGAGCGCGAGGTATCTTATACGAAGCCTCTACTGTATTCAAATATCCGAAAGGGAGAGGGGGAGATATCTGCAAATAATATTTTTTGACATTTTGTCCACAAATCACTGATTTTAGAGGTAATTGCGTTGTAATAGTAATGCTCCATGTTGATTCGAACCATTTTCCTCTCCTATTTTCGGATTGAATTGTGAAACAGCTAAAATGTGGCAATAAATCAGCTATTTTTTATTCAAAATATCTAAAAATATCTACACAAAAGTATATAAATTATGATATTTCGAAGTACTATTAAAATATTTGTTGATTTCTCCAGCTAATGGTATTCATAGATTACTGCAGAGGACTTATCATTACAAATGTATGTAATGTACTTCAATGTACAATCCTACCTACAATTGCGAATTTATAAAAAAAAACATATTTAACAAATCTGGCAAATAAGAAAAAGTGATTCATGGGAATTGTGTAATGTATAAGTTTGTCAGTGGTAATATTCGTAAAGCTTCTGTTTCATTTTTCTTCGAACGTCGATGGATTGTTTACAGATGGCACAGGGATGATTAATTATTCATCTTGGGCTCAAGCCGAGACGACGTTGTTCTTTAGGCGACCGATGCTTTCGATTTCTGTCTCGAGGACATCTCCTTTCTGTGAAAAATCAATTGAAAATAATCTACTTATCCCAAGAATGAAATCTGTAGCCAAGTGGTAAACTAGGATAAGTGCAAAAAAGGAACTTATTCAGGAGAGTTTAAAAATTTGACCACGTTTGAAAAACTTTTCGATTCAAGTAATACAAAATTCTTCAAAAAATTTGCACTTGTTCTAGTTTACAACTTCACTACAGAAATAAACTATATTAGGTCGGGTTTATGATGGCTCCTCACTAAAAAAATTTAAAGTCGTAAGACTTGTTTCTCAAATATCTCTGTAACTATTTCGTATAAAAGAAAATCTTACAGAGCATTTTTTGGTAGGAAATGTTCTGGTGTACATCAGATATTCTTCTTCCCTAAATCTAGTAGTTTCAGAGGTATGTACGGAACCAATGAAACATTTTAGGATTAATCTCTCTTTACCATTTTGCAACTGAATTAATTATTTAGGGGTATTCAAGGACTTTAGCCATTTTTTCCGTTGGAATCCTCCACAACATTTGCATTTCAATATTAGAGCTTCCATGTGACTCTAAATTACTAGAAATTTTGCAATAATTTTAGTAGTCAAACCTTAAAGCTCTAAAATTTAAAACGCTAGAAAAATTAAAATGTCTACTTACAGCAGAAAATTGATAAAATGATTGAAACAATTTGAATTTTTAGAGATTCCGGCCCTTTTATAATTTTACCAAGATTGAAACAATTCCCATCATTTATTTGCACGGAAGAAATGTCGAAAGCGATATTTTCAGCGAAACGTCTTTTGATTTCTTCTCAAGTAATTAAATTCATAAATTTGATGGTTGAACATTTCCAGATCTGTAGCCTGGGCCTTATAGTACTGTAATTGACTTTTCAAATAACTACTTACCTTTAGATACTCTGGAGGATTACGAGCGAAGCCTACACCTCCTGGGGTTCCAGTGAGAATGACATCTCCTGGTAACAGCGTCATAAACCTGAAACAAAACGATTGAAAAATTGAATGAATCGAAGAATAGATTCACCCCATTCAAATCATCATCCACTTTTAAAAAAATCCAGTGTAACGACTTTTGAAGCCTACATCCCGCTTATCAAGTAATGTAATATGATGCCTATGTATATTTTTTAATATACTGTAATCTTTTGTTTACAGTAATTGTAAAAGAAGAGGAATTCAATTTCAATTAATTTCAAACAATTAAATTTTCATTGTGAAAAACTTTGTTGAAACCGTTCATTTTTAGTGCATTATTATTGAGATAAAAATTAATGAAAGTGGGAAACGGTAAGGTTTTACTATTCTGGCACCCATGGAAAAACTGAGAGAAAAACGACAAAGTTCTTAAACAAGTCTTACTTGTGCCAAAAAAATAGTTTTTAAAAATTATCAAAAAAAGATTTTTTTGTGCCAAACATGCGGAGAGTGCGCCGGAAGGCAAAATTTTTGTTGCAAAAATAGATTTAGTAGTTCAAAAAAATTGCATTCTCTGTACACGCAAGAAATGTCATATCTAGCACTACTCCTTCGTTATTCGATACTCCCATACGTATTTTGCTCCCGAAAAATCTTTGTTTTATGCGAAATAAGGGATAGTAGTTTTTTGTTTCGGCTCTCTGATAATCACAGACAAGAAATGAACCCTTAAATGAAACAATAATAATGATATGATAGCAATCTTGTAACTTAGGGATAAAATATTTGTTGATAAATTTTCCTCTGTATGAGATATTTTCATCCTGAAAAGGCACAGTCTGGTGTGAATTATCCACCTCTTGAGCCAAATATTTCGTTGCTGTCGAGAGCAGAACAATTATCCACCTCTTGAGCCAAATATTTCGTTACTGTCGAAAGCAGAACAATTATTCATGTTTGAGACCTTCAAATTCGAACCAAACAAATTCTTTTTTGGCAATTTTCAACTAACGATTTTGTTGGCCCAAACAAGACTTGTTAGACAATGTGTTTGTTTTTCTCTCAGTGTAGTTTCATAAAAAAATAATGATTTGAACGGGGAAAAAATTGAAGGAAAAATACCCACTGTGAAATGTAAGCGACAATATCCCGAGGTTTGAAGATAAGTTCACTGGTGTTCCCATTCTGCTTCAAATCCCCATTGACCCAGGTTTTGACTGTGAGATTATGAATATCAGGGATGGCCTCTTTGGTAACGACTGCTGGGCCAAGTGGGCAGAATGTGTCCATGGCCTTTCCCAGGAGGAACTGACCCCCGTTCCTCTTCCCCTTCTGCCAGTCTCTCGCCGAGATATCCTGGGCGACTGTGTACCCGAATATGCAGTCCTCTGCATCGTGATTATTCAGGCCTTTGGCGGTCTTCCCAATCACTATCGCTAACTCTGCTTCCCAGTCGACTTTCTGCGAACAGAAACAATGGTTTCTGATAACAATACTAGTCGCGATAGAACACACACGAAAAATTTTTATAGAAAAACCTGGCGTATTCGCTAGACAATTCTATTGGATTTCTCTTGAACTTTCTATTAGGTTGTGGCTGATTCTATCGAACTGTTTAACAGAAAATATTCTATAGAAAAAGTCAACAGAACTGGATTTTTCTATCCAACTTATCCTATTGAAATATTATCTATAAAATTCCCTCGGTTACATTTTTTAAGTTTTTTCGTTTGATTTTCTTGATGAGAAGAAAAGAAAAATGGAATGCAAAAAACAGAAAATTTGAGTCGAGCAAATTCTATAGAAAATATATGAAAAGAATAAGTTATATGGAAAAATCGAATTCTGGTGACTTTTTCTATTGTATGTTTTCTATTGAACATGTCAATAGAATCAGCCAAAAACTAATAGAAAGTTTAGTAGAAATTCAACAGAATTTTCTAACGAATTCGATAGGTTTTTCTATTAAATTTTGTCGTGCGTGTAGGCATCCAATAGTAGAGTTGATGAACTCACCTCAGAAATCGAAGGTAACACGACATTATCAGTAGGCCCGACGATATTACTCGGAAATTTGCTGAAGATAACGGGGCTCTTTGGTGGTTCAAGACCCTGCTCTTGACAGTGTCCACTGTAATTAAGTCCAACGCATGCTAACTTATCCATACGATTGATCGGTGCCAAGAAATTCACATCCGCCTCGGCGATTACACTCCGTCCTTCGGCAATTATTCTAACGAAAAGATCAACACAATTATTGCAATCAGTTGGAGCATGGGAATTATCGTTGAATCTGAATCTAAGAAATTCATTCAAGACATTGTGATACTGGGGACTAGTAGGGGAGAGAAATCAACTAGATTATTTTGACTAAATGGCTTCAATCAAAAGATGGAGTAAATGAAATACAAGAAATGAGGTGCAAGCGATCGGTAGAGCCTGGCATGCCGACACCAACCTCTGTACGTAATCACTCAGATTGGTATCACCGTTCCTGAAGAAACGAAAAGACTTCTACGAGTAAAATTATACATTAATCATCGATATCGAGTTCGTACAACTAAGAGGCCTTGGTGCTGAGTTTTAAACGGAAATGAAAATAAATCCAGTGGGAAATCGTAAAAGTCAAATTCGACGTGAACGAACTCTGTTTTCAGCAGAGCTGGGAGAAATACCATTTGAAATATTTATGTCTAATTGCCATTTTGGAGTTACTGAACATCACAAATGAAATAGTATTTGAATAATTTGATCAAAGAAAATGCTGTTTGAAATAATTCATCGAATTTTCTTAAACTTTTTTCATTTTATAACTTGAAACATTTTTCTTTAGAGACAACATTTTTCTATTGAAAAATTCTATTTCTTTGTGGCCTGATTGTATTGCATATTCGATAAAAAAAAGTCAATATTTTAAATTTCTGTTTGAATTTTTTTGTTAAGATTTTTTATACAAGAATGCTTGGGCATCAATTTTCCAAGTTTTTTCCACTTGGATTCTGTAATGCAAAACAACGCAAAATCCAGCGGAAAAAACTCAGAAAATTCGTGCCCAATACTTTTATTAGAAAAAATCTCAGGAGAAAATTTCGAACAGAAAGTCAAAATATGTTGACTTTTTCTGAGATAACTATATTAATTAATTATATTTTACGGCCCAGGTGTACTATCTTTCGAATGTTATCTGGATTTTTTTATCTTTCGCAACCCAAAATTGTTAATTGAGTGGTACATCATGTAGAAATTCCCAAAAATTATGATAGAATGATAGAAAAAAATTGAAAAAATTCTGAACTTTTTCAAAGAGCGTTTTTAATTGAGATTCAGAATGAGTTGAAAAAAGTGGAAATTACAGATATCTGATTCGCTGTGGCAAATTATCTATTAGCTGTCATTTTCCATGGTGGATAGCAAAAACTAACGCCTCATGGGAAGTGACAGCTAGGTATCTCAATTTTCAAAACAGTGGTATGTAGTCATCTGCTATTTTTATGTGATAAAAGTGTGATTAAAAAATTCTCCAAAATATTACAACTTTTTTCAAAGAGCCTTTTCCGTAATAAATGTCTCTGTGCAGTGTGGGAAAAGATTTACGAAATCAGTCTTCCCCCTGCATGATATTGGGTGACAGGCCGCCATTTGTCACCGTAAATCAGATACATTTTTCAATTTCTTGTTATTCAACTTATTCTGAATATAAATTAAAAATGCTCTTTGAAAAAATTAAGAATTTTTTCTACTTTTTTTAAATTTTTATTCATTCGTAATTTTTCAAAACTTCTGCATGATGCAGGACTTAATTGACTATTTCAGATGTTCTAAAGATGAAAAAAAACATCGAGATAACGTTCGAAAGACAGGACCCCCGGGCGTTAAGTCAATAACTCCCCATTTCTTTCCCCGCCTTTATTACTATAATTATAATTTTTTCAGATGAATGATCCATTCATGTTGGCAATACGAGAGACTTTAGAAGGAAATACATGGAGACCTTTTTTGCAGCTGGAGAATTTTTAATTCGGAAATATTTTCTGAGGAAGACTTTTGAAGCTCCTTATCAGCGAGACGAATCGATAATTATGATGCGAAAAATCGAATTATTCGGTTACGATTTCCCACTCTACTGCTGGAATAGTCTATCGCAATGATAACAGCATGTTTATTAAGTGTTTGAGTTTCTCACCGTCTGGCTTTTTGAGCGAGGACCTCTCCTCCCTCAAGGAACTTTCTGAGATTGTTGGGAATTCTGGAGTCTATCGAGGAAATAGCTATTATGTCCCCACCAGCTTTCAACTGAACTCCCAAGTGCTGGGGTCCACCATTTTTATTTACAAATTGTACAAACCTAAAAATAGACATTTCGAATGATAACTGATGCGCATAACATGGACGAAAAAATTTAATAAAAAACCTATCGAATGNTCTATTAAACTTTCTATTAGTTTTTGGCTGATTCTACTGACATGTTCAATAGAAAACGGTCAATAGAAAAAGTCAACAGAATTCGATTTTTCTATATAACTTATTCTTTTCATATATTTTCTATAGAATTTCCTCGGCTCAAATTTTCTAAATTTTTTGGTTTGATTTTCTTAATGAGAAGAAAAGAAAAATAGAATGAAAAAAACTTGGAAAATTTGAGTCGAGCAAATTCTATAGAAAATATATGAAAAGAATAAGTTATATAGAAAAATCGAATTCTGTTGACTTTTTCTATTGACCGTTTTCTATTGAACATGTCAGTAGAATCAGCCAAAAACTAATAGAAAGTTTAATAGAAATTCAATAGAATTTTCTAACGAGTTCGATAGGTTTTCTATTAAATTTTTTCGTGCGTGAAATTTGGGGTATTCCCCTTAATAAAGTCTAATAAAATAATAAACAAGTGGGCAATTGCAATTTCTTTATAAATGAGTGCAGTTATTCTTCCACGTATGAAAAAATTTAATAGAAAACCTTAGCGAATTCACTAGAAAATTCTATTGACATTCTCTAGAAATTGTATGGGGATCCTATTAAAATTCTAGAGAATTCTTATAAAAATTCTATTTGTTTTTTGCGCAGGTTCTATTAGATATTTGATAGGAAAACGTCAAGAGATTTCGATTTTTCTGTTTGAATTTTTCTCTTGAGATTTTTTCTATTAAAATTATTGGGCACGGACTTTCTAAGTTTTTTTCCGCTATATTTTGTTTTGTTTTGCATTACAGGATCCGAGTGAAAAAAACTTAAAAAATTCATGCCCAAATATTCTTATAGAAAAAATTCCAAGAAAATATTCTTATAGAAAAATCGCAATCTATTTAATTTTTTCTACCAAATATCTTATAGAATCAGCGCAAAAGAAATAGAATTTTAATAGAATCCCAATAGAATTTCTGGAGAATTCCAATAGAATTTTCTAACGAATTCGTCAAGTTTTTCTATTGAATTTTTTCATATGTATTGTAATCGTTCAAATTTAAGTTGTGGATTTTTTGTATTAAATTGACTCATTGTGATCCAAAGTCCGAAAATGCAATTTTTAGTAAGTGCGTATGTCCGTAAACGAATTTTTCTTCGATTGTTCGATGGAATTGAATCTTTTTTTTCCTCAAGTGGAACTATTGTTGAGCCCTATCAATCGCCATTAATTGAAATTTAATTAATGTATTAATTGTTTTAATTTTTTCAATTTCTCAAAAATTGTTTTTACGATAAATTGTTTTTCACGATAATTAAAAAAAATGTTCTGAATTGATTGGATAATGGCTTAAAAAATTTGTTTGGATGTCCTTTTGACCGAGTTCGAATGAATAGTTCGATTTTGGTGACAATTTTTACGGTGATCGTTAAAAAATCGATTTTTAGGTATCAGTAGGTATTTCACAAAAGTTGATTTCGGAGTAAAATGAGCTTTTCAAAAAAGGTTCTTTATAAAAATTCCGCTGCCTCCCACAGATTCCAAAGTTTTCCCCAAAAACTGATTTACTCCAATAGTAAAATCGACTCGAGCCTGTTCTTCCCCTCCTCTCCTGAATCAGAAGGTAGGGGAGAATGGGGTAAAATGGACACTTTAGACTTTTGTTTTAATGACTCAAAACTGAGAAACAAATTTATCAATTGAGCTCAGTTTCGGCTCATCTCAAAGGGAAAGAATTGTTCTTTGCAATGAAAAAAAAAATTATCAAATTTTATCAACATTTCAACCCGTCATTAACATTTTAAAAAACTCAAAAGTGTCCATTTTACTCCAACCACCCCTATTTCCAAAAATTGATTTCGGAGTAAAATCATCTATTCCAATCTAATGAACTCCAGTGTGACTTCTCCATAAATATCTAGGAATTGAAGGGAGCACACAAATATCTAGGAGTAAAGTGAGCTGTTTAGAAAAGGTTCTTTATAAAAATTCCGCTGCCTCCCACAGATTCTAAAGTTCTCCCCAAAAGCTGATTTGCTCCAAAGTAAAATCGACTCAAGCCTATTGTTCTCCTCCACTCCTGAATCACTAGATACCCAGACAATTAGTGCTGATCCGGTTCATGACGATTATTATATAATTTTTTTATGTCTCAAGACAAGCACCATTTTCCCTTCAAAATTCTGGACTACACAACTCACTGCATAAAACCCCGAATTACCCCTAAAACCAAGAATCTGTTCTCTTACCTCATGTCGTTACTCTTACTGGTAGAAAAACACCTAGCCTCGTGAGCACCAGCTGTTGCACCACTCCTAACTCTGATAAACCCAGAATTACAGTGGGCAACACAGGCCTTCCCCAGTTGTCGTAATTTTCCACGATACGGCATTATTATCGGAATTATTCCTCCCCCAGACAACAACAAAACTCGACTTTATTCTTATCAAGAATCCCCTCGAACAGTCTCTCCTCCCCAAGTGTTCTCGATCACTGCACCACTAACAATTGCCACAGAAACGAAAAGGAGAAATTATCGGAAACAACTCGTTCCCAATGAAAAAAAACTCCAGGAGAAAGTGAAATAAACCAATACAAAGAGTCCCTTGAACGATCAAAAATAAACCACAAGACCGAATTTCAGACTACTAATTATGAGATCTGAATTTTCGAGGCCCACTGAGACCTCGAAGCGTCTCAAGGGCACGAGGATAATCACAGACTGCGGTGGAGTGCGTATTACGTCTGTTTTTTTCCGGTTTTGAGCTCAACAGTGGGCACAACGTCCACAAACGGAGTGGATTTTTGATCGAGCCACTCTCGACGGTGCCGGCAATTTCGCCTACCCCCACCACTCACTCGGGCTCTTTCATCGGCATTTATGTAACACGATAAGTGAAATCGCTAATTCATCCTGCAAACATGAAATAGAAGAATTTCATTTTTTTCCCTCAATTTCTCCTGTATTTATTTTTTTACTTTTATCAGTTGCACCTCGTGTTTATATTTATCGCTCTCAAGTGTTGAGATGCGCGGTGGTTGGCGATTAATCGAAAACATGGATTTTTCGTCCCAAATATCGATGTTTTTCATTCGATGCTTCAACGCTGATTAATCGATTTTCGATTGTTTATCCGGACATCGATGTTTTTGACCAAGTTAGCAAAATTTTCCATTTTTTGTCGCATAATTTAACATTTTGTTGTATTAAACTGAAAACTGTAGCCGTCAGATTTAATTGAAAAGGAAATTGAAAAAAACTTCCGTCAGAGGTTCTTCCAGGGTAATGAGAGAAAGATAGATTTTTCTAATAATCGATGTTTTTTTCCAGAAAAATCGAATCAGCATCGATGTTTTTGAAAAACATCGATTCTTCGACAATCGATGTTTTTTAAAACATCGCCCATCTCTAAGTCGATGCCGGCAATCCCCACCACTCGGGCCTTTTCTCGTCGGCATTTACAGGCGAAGGGGAGGGTGGGGTAAAACGGACAATTTTGACTTTTTTTAAAATGTTAATAAGGGGTTGAAAAGTTGATGAAATTTAATAATTTTATTTCAATACAGAGAACAATTCTTTCCCTTTGTGATGAGCCTAAACTGAGCTCAATTGATAAATTTGTTTCTGAATTATAAATTATTTTATAAAAGTCTAATTGTAAAAGTGTCCATTTTACCCCACCCTCCCCTACTGGCGAGATTTTAGTCTTTGAGTTCCATATAACATAATGGTGGGGGAATAGCAACCGAAGGTTATAATCTCTCCAGTACGATTTTATGTAACTCGATAAGTTCAATCGGTAATTCTCCCGCAAATGCGGATATTGTTGGGCTTTTTTTTTTAACATCCATGCCAACACAACAAATTTTTTTTTTAAGCACTAACTATTTATAAATACTAATTGCAAAAAATTTACGCAACGACCAACGATGGAAATATAGGGGAGCATGGGGCAAAATGAAACACGGGGCAAAATGAAACAGTGGGAAAATCTCGTCATCTAAAGACGATAGGACATTTTTGAAAATGACCTTTTTTGTAGCTTGTAAAATTCTCTACAAAAAAGGTTTTCATGAAAATCGTCCTATCTCCCTTAGATCACACGATTTTCTTGCTGTTTCATTTCGCCCCGTGTTTGCCCCACCGTCCCCTAGTATATTTCGTAACGAGTGCAAAAAACATTTTTTCACGAGTTACGAACAATATTTTTCATCACAATGTGCCGGAAAGTGGACTTTTAGGCACGCGGAGCGTGCCGAAAAACTGTTATTTAAAATACATAAAACATAAAATATTAAATAAACTCGAGAGTCACTCCTGGCCAAAGTTTATACAGTCATAGAATAATGTTCATAGAATTTTTTTGATACTAGTTTTTAAGGTATGTATATATTGTAAATATTGACTGTTTTTTTTAAAATAAAAACCTGGTTTTAAAAAAAAGTAATTCTCCCGCAAAACATGCCTGCATCAATCGAAAACAGGAAAAATTACATTTC
>NW_021680379.1:1922982-2010867 GCF_001412515.2 Diachasma alloeum | reverse complement strand
CCCCCCAATTTCTCCTGCATTTATTTTTAACTTTTATCAGTTGCACCTCGTGTTTATCTCTCGAGTGTTTATGAAAAGGAAAAAAAACAAATTGATGCTTGCACGGAGGAGCGATTACTATTAGTAATCCCTCGTGTGCTTGTCATGACGAGCGTGGGGGGAGATGCAGGCGGCGCTGACATCACGCCGGCTCCAGTTCGTTGCGTTTTTTTGTAAACAAAATGGGATTTAATTATGATAAGTGAGTTTTACTGCGCAATGAGAGTTACGTGGGGTGATTAGGATGTTTTTGAAGGCCAGAGGGGATTAATAACATATTATTTGACGGTCGGTGGCTGGTACTGGTGAAGTGGAAGAGGTCTAGGCGGGGGACTATCCGTTTGTTGGGTTATTGTTGTGCTCCAAAATGACGACCAAGGTGAGGGTTTTATTTTTGTGGAGTTACACTGGAAAAAAATTTACTTGTTGCAAGGAATCATTTTCTTAGGAGAAGAATTCATTTTTTTGGGAGCGTATTTCTCCAGGCCAGTCGTTCCCATTCGGTCCATGTCCATCACCAAATGTTACAATTATGTTGAATTGTGAGGTAATTATGCTAGACGTGACCTTGAATAAGCACCATTATTTTTCAATTTTTTGAAATTTCAGATTTTCTTATGTAAAATAATTTGGAATAATTCTAAATGTTAATAATCGCCAAATTAATTATCAATTTAATTATTAAATTACTCAATTATAAAATTAATAATTGAGTTCATTCAAGGTCATGTGTAGCATTATCATCTCACAAATTCAACATAATTGTAACATTTGGAGATGGACTTGCACCACCTGGAAATGACGGGTCTGGAGAAATACGCTTCTAAAAAAATAAATTCTTCTGCCAAGAAAATTATTTCTTGGCAAAGGTAATTTTTTTCTCAGTGTAGAGACATCGGGAAAATAAGGGAGATGGGTTGGCTGAAGATTGTGCTGGATTTTAGGTGGAGTTTGCTGTGGACATGACGTGTCAGAACTGCGTGAAGAAGGTGGAGGAATCGCTGGGGGAGCTCAAGGGGATCCAGGATGTTGATGTTTCTTTGGAGAGAGGAACTGTTGTGCTCCAGACTCATCTGCCTTATTCTGTTATTCAGGAGAAGATTGAGAGCGTTGGAAAAAGGGCGGTTTTGAAAGGATATGGAGGTGACTCATTCTTTTATTGTTGATTGAGGAATTGAGGTGGGGTGGACTCAGAGCTGGGCAGTATTTCATGAAAATCAAATAGAAATACTTGTTCAAATGGTTCAGTACGATGAAATACCGTTTGAAATATATATTTCAAGTTGACTAATTCGGTCGATCAAATAGTATTAATATTAATATATTTTAATATTATTATTCTATGGTATTTATTAATCTTTAAGGCCCGGGTGTACTATCTTTCGAACGTTATTTCGATGTTTTTTTCATATTTCGTTATCAGAAATTGTCAATTAAGTCCTGCATCATGCAGAAGTTTTGAAAAATTATGAATGAATAATCAAAAAAAAGTAGAAAAAATTCTCAATTTTTTCGAAGAGCATTTTTAATTTATATTCAAAATAAGTTGAATCACAAGAAATTGAAAAATGTATCTGATTTACGGTGACAAATGGCGGCCTGTCACCCAATATCATGCATGGAGAAGACCGATTTCGTAAATCTTTTCCCACACTGCACAGAGACATTTATTACGGAAAAGGTTCTTTGAAAAAAGTTGTAATATTTTGGAGAATTTTTTAATCACACTTTTATCACATAAAAATGGCAGATGACTACATACCACTGTTTTGAAAATTGAGATACCTAGCTGTCACTTCCCATGAGGAGTTAGTGTTTTGTTATCCACCATGGAAAATGACAGCTAATAGATAATTTGCCACAGCGAATCAGATATTTGTAATTTCCACTTTTTTCACCTCATTCTGAATCTCAATTAAAAACCCTCTTTGAAAAAGTTCAGAATGTTTCTATTTTTTTGATCATTCTATCACATTTTTGGGAATTTCTACACGATGTACCACTCAATTGACAATTTTGGATTACGAAAGATAAAAAAAACCCAGATAACATTCGAAAGATAGTACACCCGGTCCTTAATTTTAATTATCAATCAAATAGTATCCGGGTTCATATCCCGGTCTGGACTATTCTTTTTTTTCAGTAAAAGTTTTCTGATTATTCATAATCAGAATGATCCCGGCTCCCCTCCTACATCATCCAAATCCCATCCACTCATTTTCTATGATGTCACAAAAATGTGGAACGCGATACAAATTCCCTTCTTTAATGTGACGATACATTAACGGGATATTTATTTACATGTCTTTTTGAAATTGAAATAAAATTGTTACTTGATATTTAATTTCAACGAAACAGAAAATGAAAAACGCAATTCTGAGCCGTCCAGTATTATATATAGTATTTACTAATTCATTGCACTATTTCACTATTTGGTTTTTTATATGAAATAGTTTTTTTCCTATGAATATTTCCCTTTGCTGTTCTTTATCACCTTCATTGATCTCTCGCAGTAACATAATCGCGATAAATTACGGAGAATTGGTTGAATGGACGAATTATCGCTGTTCCTCCGTACAATGAGAGAAAAACAAACACGTTGTCACAATTGCTAGTTGAAAATTGCCAAAAAAGCATTTGTTTGGTTCGAATTTGAAAATCTCAAACATGAATAATTGTTCTGCTTTCGACAGATAATTCACACCAGACGGTGCCTTTTCAGGATGAAAACATCTCATATAGAGGAAAATTTATCAACTAATATTTTATCCCTAAGTTACAAGACTATCATATCATTATTATTGTGTCATTTAAGGGTTCATTTCTCGTCTCTGATTATTAGACAGCCGAAACGAAAAACTACTATCCCTTGTTTCGCGTAAACCAAAGATTTTTCGGGAGCAAAATACGTATGGGAGAATCGAATAACGAAGGAGTAGTGCTAGAAATGACATTTCTTGCGTGTACAGAGAATGCATTTTTTTAAACTACTAAATCTATTTTTGCGACAAAAATTTTTCATTCCGGCACACTCTCTGCATGTTTGGCACAAAAAAAATCCTTTTTTGATCATTTTCAAAAAAATATTTCTTCGACACAAGTAAGACTTGTTTGAGAACTTTGTTGTTTTTCTCTCAGTGTATGGGGTATTTGCCGTGATATTGTTGCATAGAATTTCGGAGTAGGTAGGAGGACATTCTCGAGAGGCGAAATTGTGAGAAAATTCAACTGTGAGAAAATTATCCAGAGATTTCATCCTAGACCGTCTTGTTCTCGAGGATTTTCAGAGTCAATCGAGGAATGAGCTATAAATTTAGGAATTATCCGTTCGATTTTGTTTCAGACAGAACTATAAGTGCTGTGTCTATGGTGGGAGGAACGTCGGGCTTTGGTATCAGTAGAGCGATTCAAGGAGTCGTGAGATTCGTTCAGACACCAACTGGATGTATCATCGATGGAACTGTGGATGGATTGAACCCTGGAGCCCATGGGATGCATGTCCATGAGTGTGGGGACATCTCCGGGGGTTGCGATACTGTTGGGGATCATTTCAACCCGTACGATGCAACTCATGGAGGCCCCGACGATGATATTACTCAAAGGGTATTTCCTGTTCTTAATTCAGATTTCCATTTTTCCATAACTCACAGTTTTTTTTTATTATTAAATTTCGAATTTCTATGAAGATTCAGTAGATGAATATTCAAGACCAAATTAAATCCAAGGTTAAATTTTCAATTAATTGTCAATTGAAAAATATATTTATCTGAATTTTCCTGATTTCATAATTGAACTGACATTTACAGTTTCCATTGATTTTTTGGTGAAACTAAATATTCGTGACTAAATTATGGGCAGCCTAGGTAGCTAATATGAATTTAAATTTCTTTGAGACACCTCATGTAATAATTATGGGTGCTCCATGTAGTAATTAAGGGACCACCCTTCCAGCTCGTTCCTTCAAGAGGTACATAATTTTTCAAATTATAAATTTCCAATTATGGCTCGGGTGTACTATCTTCTGAATGTTATCTGGAATTTTTTGTCTTTCGTAATCCAAAATTGTCAATTGAGTGGTACATCCTGTAGAAATTCCCAAAAATTGTGATAGAATGATAAAAAACAATGGAAAAAATTCTGAACTTTTTCAAAGAGCGTTTTTAATTGAGATTCAGAATGAGTTGAAAAAAGTGGGAATTACAAATATCTGATTCGCTGTGGCAAATTATCTATTAGCTGTCATTTTCCACGGTGGATTACAAAACACTAACTCCTCGTGTGAAAGGACAGCTAGGTATCTCAATTTTCAAAACAGTGGTATGTAGTCATCGGCCATTTTTATGTGATAAAAGTGTGATTAAAAAATTCTCCAAAATATTACAACTTTTTTCAAAGAACCTTTTCCGTAATAAATGTCTCTGTGCAGTGTGGGAAAAGATTTACGAAATCGGTCTTCTCCATGCATGATATTGGGTGACAGGCCGCCATTTGTCACCGTAAATCAGATACATTTTTCAATTTCTTGTTATTCAACTTATTCTGAATATAAATTAAAAATGCTCTTTGAAAAACTTATGAATTTTTTCTACTTTTTTTTTATTATTCATTCATAATTTTTCAAAACTTCTGCATGATGCAGGACTTAATTGACAATTTCAGATGACGAAAGATTAAAAAAAAAATATCGAGATAACGTTTGAAAGATAGTCACCCGGGCCTTAAATTGTGATTTTTAGAAGAAGTGTACCAGAAATTTCAGTCAGAATTTTTAATACTGTAATCGCAATTCGTGTGGTCTTTTGATGGGATTTTTTTCTATTCAGCACGTGGGAGATCTTGGCAATATCGTAGCTGACAAGTCTGGCAGAGCTAGATTCAGATTGCAAGACAAAGTACTTAATGTTGGTGATATTATAGGAAGATCTCTGGTCATCACTCAGGATTCTGACGATCTTGGCAAGGGAGATAGTTTGAAATCTAAAGTTGATGGAAATAGTGGCATGAGGTATGTTTCAGAATGAGAGAGAGATTTTATATTTTTGCAAAATTTTTCTCATGAATTTCAAAAATTTCCACTAAACAATTAATCACATTAAACAAGTGGACAATTGCATTTTCTTCGAAATGAGTATAGTTATTGTTGATAAGAAATTAGTCATTTGCTTACGAATAGGTTCTCTGTTTTTAATCATTGTTTTACTATTCTCTTCTTCTATTTTTTCGGGTCATAGTGTTGGTGTTAATTGAAATGTCATCGACATAATTCTACATTCAGACCCTCTCAAGACTCGAATTAGTTTTCAGACCAGATTTAATTAAGGTTCAATCAGGGTTTAATCAGTGTATAGTCGTGATTTATTCAGGATTTATGCAGAATTTAGCCAGAGTTTAACCCAAGTTCTCTCAGAAGTTCATCGGGACTATGAATCAATATGAATAAGTATTACGTATACTTATACGAAAAGCCAACTTAAACTAATTCCCAACGCTTTTAAAAATATTTTTTTGAATATGATCACAAATTTTCGCGCTGCAATTATAAAAACAGCGGGAGAAGATAGATTTTGAAATTTATTCGTTTATTAAAATTTGTATTTTCTCCCGTATTTTTCATAATTAAGGAATGAAAATTTGCCATCATATTCAAAAAACTATTTTTAAAAATCCGTTGGGGATTTAAAAAAAATTGATTTTTTAATTCAAAAAAATCTGAATCTGTTTTTTAGCGTTCGGAGACAAATTTGGGTTACAATAACGGATTCCTAAGGAAAAATCATGCGAAAAATACTATTTAACATTTTTTTTTCTTGAAAAACGGAGAATTTGTTTTCCCAGGTTCAATTTATGGGGAAAAAAAATATTCATTGTTTTATTTGATTGTTTAATAATTAAACAAAACAAAAACTATTCATTGTTTTATTTGATTGTTTAATTGTTGAAATAATCAAATAAAACAATTGTTTTATGGAATTATCTTGCAGATTGGCATGCGGAATAATCGCAAGATCCTCTGGAGTCTTCGAGAACACGAAAAAAATTTGTGCCTGCGATGGGAAAACCCTGTGGGACGAGCGAGATGACACTAAGCAAAAAGGTTTATTCAGAAACACTTTGTTATACCCTGATACATGCTCAATATCCTAGACAGATTTATTAAACAGAATTTTAACAGAATCCAATGTTTCGTGATTTTTTCAGTGCATGGTAATAAACTCTAGGAGCTCCACGAGTGGATCAATTCAATCCGTAAATTGCGTTTTTCGTAAAGAAACTGTTGATTAACTTCTATGTGCTGGTCATATAAAAGTGGTAACATTCCGTAAGATTCCGGCGAAGGGGTATGTGGAACGCACATTAATTTTTATACCTCTTTTTTTCTATTTGGTATGAAGGATGGAAGGTATTTATGATGAATGGAGAACTAATAAATTTGAGTAATTTATGACTGAATGTAATCAATATAATATTCTTCTTTATTAAATTTTCAAGATGGGAAGTTAAATTTGAATAATTTGTGACCAAATTCCTAAATCTTATTTATTATCATTACCTAAAAGTAATCAATATTCTTCTCTATTAAATTTTCAACATGGGAAGTTTCCTATTGATTTTACTTATGATTTATAGTTTAAGCGTGCTAATGGTAAAAAAATGAAAAATATAAAGTGCTTGAGAATAATTAGAAGAATACAGTGGGAAGGGATCATTCGTCGTCAGAGCCACTGTCGTCGGAATTTGTTCTCCCTCGAATGGTCTTTGACTTCTTGTTTCCAACGAGTAGGTTCGAGGATTTCTTTCCCTTTTCCGGTGGGTTCAACAGGTCGCCAGTGTATGATATCGCTCCAGACTGGGCAATCCTCCATTCCATCATCTCTGTGGAGAAATCGTCGCAGTTTCCCAAGTCTGTGAAGCCAACGATGTAGTCTTTTGTCTTGCTGTCTGAGATGAGGGCTATTGTGGGAATTACTTTGATTCTCAAACGTTCTGGAAACATGAGAAATTTCGGTGATGGATGATTGCGTCATCATTAAGACTCAGTCAATTTTTTGAAGAGCTTCCGGAGGAGAGAGATAGTAGAAGATATTGAAAGACCTTTTCTTAGAGAACATTTCGGTAGCGAAGTGGTAAACTAGGATAAGTGCAATTTTTCTCTCAAACGTGATCAAATTTTTTAATTTTCCTGAAAAAGTTTCATTTTTGCACTTATACTAGTTTACCATTTCGCTACAGATTTATAATCTACAAAAATGTTTCTTGATATTTCTTTGCTTCTGAGTTTTGCAAAATGATGCCCTGAGTGGAAATATCATCTAGATAATTGTGGAGTTATTTTGTTAATGAGTGATTTCAGAAGAAATAATCAAAAGACGGATTTTACTGTACATTGGAAGTCATCACATTATAATTAATGTGAACTTACACATAATTTTGCGGAAATCTTCGAAAGAGAACTTGAGAAATTTTACAATTCACGTAAACTGTCTCTCGATAATCTCCTCGAAAATAGGTTCACAGACATTTAGAAAAAAAATCTCCAATTATGAATATTATAGTGAAGAAACTTTTTTCTAGAAAATTTTCTAAATTTTCCCCGCAAACTCACCAGCTACATAAATATTCCGAAAATACTCCCCAGACAATTTCCGAACCCTCACCTGTTAAAAATGGACACCTCTCGACATTCAATTTGCAGAACCTCGCCTCTACATGTTTCTTAGCAAGAATCTGCAGATGTTTGTCTGCAATCTTACACCTTGGAGATCCATCTTTGTAGAACAAACATACAATATTCTTCGATTTCTTTGAAACATCAAAAAAGCCTTTTTCATCAGGGATTTCAGTATACTCTCCATGTCCCTGAAACAGCAAAGGAATTCATTAATACCGTCAATCAAAATTAACTAGAGGAAAATAAAGTCAAATTAATTTCAAATCATTAATGTCTTCTGTTACCAAATAGTCTAATGTTGAAGAACTGGATCTCATTTTAAACCCTTCAAATATTTCTTTAACTGTCAATCATTGAACCGTTAAAAATTATTCACCAGTTTCTCAAAAAATGTAAAATTAGAATTTGAAACAAACGGTAGTTAAACAGAACTGTATTACATGATTGTAGCAAAATCGTAGCTACCTATTTGATTGTAAATAACCCATTGTAGGTTAACATATGAATAAAAAAAATATATATATTTCTTCAAAATGAGATGACAATCGCGGATAAAAAAGAATGGTTCAATTTTAATGAAGTAGATCTCATTTTAAGGCCTAGAAAGGTTTCATCATCAAATTCCTTCATGTAAAGTAAACATCATAAAATGTTCTTGAGGTCCTTACAGCAGCCAACCACGCCTGTTTCTGCTGATGCACTTTCTTCATCTCCTGGAGCCTCTTCTCTCTCAATTTCTCAATATCATCGATATCCAAATTCTCCAGAGCCTCGATCTCCGCATCTAACTGACTCTCCACCTGTTTTGCAACCTCCAGGACCTTCTGCTGAATAACTCCCTCCATTTTAATCTCCAAAAAGTCTTGTGCTCCAACTATTAGTCCTTTCCCTGAATGAACCTCTGAAAATCACATTGGAGTAATAAGTACTCTTCGTCACTCCTTATAAAAAAGTAAGCGACTCAAATGTGTTTCAAAAACCTTAAAAAATGTTCAATCAATTGCTCCAACAATCACCCAAAACCATCAGAAATCAATTACCCTCAATATAAATTTATAAATTATTTTATTTTTATTTATTTATTTTATTCACAAAATCAAACAGCCGAAGCCAATAACATGACTCAATTTGAACAATCGATAACCTTAATCTAGGTTTATCTGTACAGTGGTAGAGGTAGCTAGGTAAATATGTACATTATGTATAAGTGTTAATTTGTTTTGATAACTGAACATATATCGCTGGTGAAATGAAAGTAAATTGTATTCGTAAATTATCTCAATTTTCCTCAGCAAATATTAATAAACTAAAATGTTATGATGAAAATATCCAAAATGTAACGGAATTCAATATTTTTGAACATCACGCAGACGAAAATTCCCCAAATTATAATGAATTTTCTTTGAATTTTCTTTTTTAAGAAATTTTCTTTCTCGGTTCAATTATTCTATGAAAATTAATAGAAACTTCATAGAATAATTGAACTGAAAAAGAAAATTCAAAGAAAATTAATAGAAACTTCATAGAATAATAGAACTGAAATTAGGTACCATTGATTTTCTTGTCGATTGATGAGTTTTCAATTGCGAAATTCTCTGAGATTTTAATTGGACTGTCACTTGATAAAAACGTTCACCAAGTATACATTAAAATTCAGTACAAAAAAATCAACATTTTAATCTCCAAAAAGCCCTTTTATCCAATTATTAGTCCTTCTCTCTGCATAAACCTTTGAAAGTCACTTCAAGCAATAAACAGTCTTCGTCACTGTTTATAAAGAAGTGACTCGAATGCGCCATAAAGACCTTAAAAAACCTAAAGTCTTCAATCAATTGTTTCAACAATGTCCCAAAACCATCAGACATCTATTATCCTCAATATACAAACTTATAAATTATCTCAATTTTCTTCAGTAAGTACTAATAAACCAAAATTTTATGATAAAAATATCCAAAATGGAACGAAATTCAATATTTTCGAACAACAAGCAGACGAAAATTCCCCAAAATATAATGAATTTTATTGATTTCTATGCATTTTCATTGAATAATTGAATTGAAATTTAGTTTCCATTGATTTTCTCATCAATTAATGAGTTTTCAATTATGAAATTCTTCAATTACCGATTCTAGTGGAATTGTCACTTGATAAAAACAATCAATAAGTGTACAGGAAAAATCAATAAAAAATTTAACATTTTCATTTGCAAAAAATCCCTTTATCCAATTATTGTTTCTTTTCTCTGAATAAACATCTAAAAGTCATTTTTGAGTAACACGCAACAACTCCAATGCGTCACAGAGACGTTAAAATGCCCAAAATCAAAAAATCTTCAATCGATTGTCCAAACAATCACCTAAAACCCTTCGAAATCAATTCTGATCATTGAAAACCAATAAAATATCACCATTCCCCTCAGTAAGTACTGATGAACCAAAATTTCATGATAAAAATATCTTAAATGGAATTCAATATTTTTGAGCAGCACAATAGACTGAAATTGGCTGATTTTTATTGATTTTCATGGAATACTTGAAATAAAATTGAGTTTCCATTGATTTTCTAGTCAATTAATGAGTTTTCAATTACGAAATTTTTCAATTACAGATTCCAGTGGAACTGTCATTTGATAAAAATGTTTAACAATTGTACTGAATATTTCAGTAAAAAATATGTAACATTTTAACCTCCTTTTTAAAAAATTTTAAAGTCTTATTCTTTCTTTTCTCTGAATAAACCTCTGAAAGTCATTTTGGAGCAATAAACAGCCTCCGGCACTCCTTATAAGGAAGTAAGCAACTCTAATGCGTCACGGAGGTCTTAAAAACCCCAAAATCTTCAATCAATTGCCCAAACAATCACCCAAAACCCTCAGAACTCAATTCCCCTCAACAAAAACCAATAAATTACCTCAATTTTCCCCTGGAAATACTAATAAACCAAAAGTTTATTACAAAAATATCCAAATGAGGTCTTACCACTGGTCACTCTCTCCTAGTCACTCCTAGTACTTCCAGGCAACCTCAGAGCCCGCCCCAGCAGCTCTTGAAAAAAAATGTCCGCCCTAACCTCCGAAACGAACCCTTGAACATTTCTCCTTCGAAAACAGTAGTTCGAGGTGACAGTTCTAAATTAACTCAAAATGCCCTTCAAAGTTCACTGAAAACCTCACTAAAAACCTCAAAAAATCAGACAGGACCAATGAGTGAACCCATCAAGTGACAACTGAAGCCCTCCAAATAAAACAATCTCAACAATGAATTGTCGCACAAGAATCTTGTCGAGTTCATCAGTGCTGACAAGGGGTCTGGCCTCACGTGTGAAAAGGAAGAATCACTATGACAGTCTGGAGGTGGACTCGAAGGCGACTCAGGGTGAGATAAAATCCGCATATTTCAAGCTGACAATGCAGTATCATCCTGACAAAAATAGCAGTGAAGCTGCCAAGGTCAAGTTTAGGGACATAGCAGAGGCCTACGAGGTCCTGGGAAATTACCAGAAGAGGAAGCAGTACGACAGGGGAATGCAGATCAAGGTGGATCAGGTAGGGATGTAACGGACAAAAGTCCGTAAAAAGCCCCTAATTTACGTAATAAATGTAAAAAACCAGCCGAAGTTACCTTTTATCGTAAACCGCGGAGTTTCGCGAAGATTATCCCTTGCGAGGGTGATAAAAGTCACGAGGCTCATACCTCGCCAAGATCATACGTCTTGAGGGTCCCACCTCGTAAGGGTCATACCGTGTAAGGGATGAATTTTGCAAGGGTCAATCTCATTATTTATTGATCTCTATTGAATTCGTCGCGTCATCATCTTTTGTCTTGACATTAACTTGTTTCATTCAGCATTCTTAAATGACAAAACTAATTCAATCGTCTTTGGTAGCTTTTTTTAACTCTTCAGAACAAAATAGTTGTTTTCAGGACCAACTGGGCTTTTCCGGGGCTCCAAATAATAATGTGGAGAATCCAATGAAGTTCAATAAATAATGAGATTGATTTTCTCAATGGAGATGACTTGTGACTTTGGTCTTTTGTAACGTTTGATCCTCGTGAAATTCACTCTTCATGAGGTATGAGGCTCATGTTTTTGAGTTTTTTAAAATGCCGTAAATCGTATCACGTGATGTAATAGTACATTATGTCACCAGGCGATGAAAGTATTTTCTGACGAATGTGGCTTTATAATCCGAGCCGAAGACGAGGGTTTTAATCACATGAGTTTGAAAATTGTTTCATCGCTGTGTGACGTACAATATTTTACGTCTCCGAGCCCGGAAACCGCGATTTAACTGAGGGAATCGGTGTTAAAATCGCGGTTTTACGCTCCTAGGGACATAAAATAATATTTTATGCCCCAAGTACTAAGTTCGCGTTCTAACCGAATAAAGTTGAGTTAAAATTTGCGGTTTATCTGTCCTCAGGACATGATATACTATTTTTTATGATATTTAGGGGAGGGTGGGGTAAAATGGACACTTTTGACTTTTTAAAAAATGTTCATCACGTGTTGAATTGCTCATGAAATGTACTAATTTTATTTTCCCATATAAAGAACAATGATTCCTCTTTGTGATGAGCACACACTGAGCTCAATTGATAAATATGTTTCTGAGCTATGAATAATTTTAAAAAAATCAAAAGTGTCCATTTTACCCCATCTTCCCCTATGTGTCCAATACTGCGTTTTCGTCAGTCGGAATAAAGTAAAATATTCTAGTAACCGAAAATTGCAAGCTTTTCGAAGTAATGTAAAAAATGTAAAAAACCCGTCGCGGTAATTTACGTAAATTACCTCGGTAAAAAACGGTGTAATTTACCAACGTAATTTATATCCCGAACCTTGCTGACCGTTTTTGGTCCGAAAAAAGTGACGGAATTTCGCGTCACAACAATGACCAAGAAATCTAAGAAATTACCATCACTTTGCATCCCTAGGGTCAAGAGACTAGGCGATCTGAGGGTTACAAGCCCCAGGATATCGAGAAGGAGGCCTCCAGGGTGAGGTCTGCTATTCATCGCCACAGCTCTGAGGTGCCTGGGGGTGGCAAGATGTACGATTTCGATCGGTGGACCAAGGAACATTACGGGACCACCTTCAAGAAGACGTGGGTCACGAAGGAAGAGGTGAAGAGGTCGCAGAAGCAGAAGGACGCGATAACATCGGAGCAGAATCTACATGCGACGGAGAAGTTGTTATTGACTCTAATTCTTTGTCTGCTCGGTGTGATCATGGGGCTGATCACTAGTAGTAATACGTTTGATATTCCGGTGGCTGGGGATAGAGAGAAACGGGGGGAGGGCGGTACCTGATGAGAGATTAGTTTTCGTGTAATTTAATTGTTGCTTTGTAAATAGTAGGAGATTGTTGAATAAATCCGATTTATCAAGAGGAATTCATTTATTATTAATTAAAAAACGCAATATTTCGAGACCTAGTGGAGATCAGTGAATTACCAATTGCATCGGTAATTCTTCGATACCTACTCTGTAACCTATATTTTTTTCGAATTTTTCGCGACATGCCCTCGTGATTTGTAGCTAACTTTTTAATTTGTTTATTGATTAATTCACTGTAAATTCAATTTTTGTGTTTGGATTTTTTTATCCGAAACTTAAACCTGTTTTGAATGAAAAAGTTCTTTTGCACTTCTTTGATAAAATTAAGATTTATCGAGTTATAATTTTAAATAAATAATTCACCTGGTCCAACCTGAAATTTTGAGTTCGCATCACTCAGAACAATATTTTTATACATATTCAAGACATGTATGGAATAAATCGACAACATATTCAATTTTTCTTGAAGTTTGAAAAAAGTCTTTCGATTTGATGAAGTAGTATGGAACGTCCCAAGTCATTTGACATTCCGGTGGCTGGGGATGGAGAGAAACGGACGGAGGGCGGTACCTGATGAGAGATTAGTTTTCGTGTAATTTAATTGTTGCTTTGTAAATAGTAGGAGATTGTTGAATAAATCCGATTTATCAAGAGGAATTCATTTATTATTAATTAAAAAACGCAATATTTCGAGACCTAGTGGAGATCAGTGAATTGCCAATTGCATCGGTAATTCTTCGATACCTACTCTGTAACCTATATTTTTTTCGAATTTTTCGCGACATGCCCTCGTGATTTGTAGCTAACTTTTTAATTTGTTTATTGATTAATTCACTGTAAATTCAATTTTTGTGTTTGGATTTTTTTATCCGAAACTTAAACCTGTTTTGAATGAAAAAGTTCTTTTGCACTTCTTTGATAAAATTCAGATTTATCGAGTTATAATTTTAAATAAATAATTCACCTGGTCCAACCTGAAATTTTGATTTCGCATCACTCAGAACAATATTTTTATACATATTCAAGACATGTATGGAATAAATCGACAACATATTCAATTTTTCTTGAAGTTTGAAAAAAGTCTTTCGATTTGATGAAGTAGTATGGAACGTCCCAAGTCATTTGACATTCCGGTGGCTGGGGATGGAGAGAAACGGACGGAGGGCGGTACCTGATGAGAGATTAGTTTTCGTGTAATTTAATTGTTGCTTTGTAAATAGTAGGAGATTGTTGAATAAATCCGATTTATCAAGAGGAATTCATTTATTATTAATTAAAAAACGCAATATTTCGAGACCTAGTGGAGATCAGTGAATGCCAATTGCATCGGCAATTCTTCGGTACCTACTCTGTAACCTATATTTTTTTCGAATTTTTCGCGACATGCCCTCGTGATTTGTAGCTAACTTTTTAATTTGTTTATTGATTAATTCACTGTAAATTCAATTTTTGTGTTTGGATTTTTTTATCCGAAACTTAAACCTGTTTTGAATGAAAAAGTTCTTTTGCACTTCTTTGATAAAATTCAGATTTATCGAGTTATAATTTTAAATAAATAATTCACCTGGTCCAACCTGAAATTTTGATTTCGCATCACTCAGAACAATATTTTTATACATATTCAAGACATGTATGGAATAAATCGACAACATATTCAATTTTTCTTGAAGTTTGAAAAAAGTCTTTCGATTTGATGAAGTAGTATGGAACGTCCCAAGTCATTTGACATTCCGGTGGCTGGGGATGGAGAGAAACGGACGGAGGGCGGTACCTGATGAGAGATTAGTTTTCGTGTAATTTAATTGTTGCTTTGTAAATAGTAGGAGATTGTTGAATAAATCCGATTTATCAAGAGGAATTCATTTATTATTAATTAAAAAAACTCAATATTTCGAGACCTAGTGGAGATCAGTGAATTGCCAATTGCATCGGCAATTCTTCGATACCTACTCTGTAATCTATATTTTTTTCGAATTTTTCGCGACATGCCATCATGATTTGTAGCTGACTTTTTAATTTGTTTATTGATTCATTCAATAAACTGTAAATTCAATTTTTTCAAGTTTGGATTTTTTTATCCGAAACATACACCTGTTTTGAATGAAAAAGTTCTTTTGCACTTCTTTGATAAAATTCAGTATCGAAGTGATAAAATGGTTTAAGTCGACTTATCTCCCAGTTGAGTTTTTTGTGAATATTTCCTAATCTGAGGGAGATAGCGAAATTTTCGTAACCACATTTGTTGTAGCTCTTAGTCGGTTCTACAAAAAACGTTATAACAAAAATTTTGCTACCTTTCTTAGATTTCGAGATATTCATTGAAAACTGGCCAATAGTCAAAATTGACTTATACCGTTTTACCACTTCGCTACTGAATTCATATTTATCGAGTTATAATTTTTTAAATAATAACTCACTTGGCCAAACCTGAAATTTTGACTTCGCATAATTCGGGACCCTTAATTGTGGAGTCTTCATTTTGAGTACCAAATTTTTATCACCAGAAGTCGATTTGGTATTTTATAATAAATGAAAAAATTCATGAAATTCGATTCATCCTTTTTAAGAAAAATTTCGGAAAACTGAAGAAAAAAAATCACATACATATATACACACATATACATACACAGACACCATCTAAAAATCGCCTATTTTGATTTTTTAGACCATATTTAGCAACTCTAACACAAAAAATTGGAAACTTAAATTTGACTGATTACAAAGCTCCTGTTCGGAAGCGAAGAAAAACGGGGAAGTGTAAATTATTTTCAACTTCAAATAAAAAAGAAATTTATTCCTAATGCTCAAATGGCAAAAATTGTTCAAATCTCCTACTTTATTTATGAATAAAAATTTCTTTGCAATCATCATCTTGACATTTAATCAATAACGAAAATATTTGTGTGATTAAACTTGTCATATACATTTGCAATTATTCCTAGTAAATTAATCTTTAATATGGATCACTTGTATCAACTTATGGCTAAGAATCGTTGAGTTATTAATTTCTACAGAGAAGAGATCGTCTCTTCAATGTGAAGATGATTAGTATGGCCGATACATGGGAGGTACTGGCATGGGCATGCCCACAGGTCCAGTTGGATAGGGCACACCTGGAGCTATTCCTGGGAAGTTACTGGGTGGAGGGTAACCAGGACCCGTTGAGGATCTCGACGTTGGTTTTCTCTTCAGTTCTCGCATCTTGTCTACCTTCACCTTTCGTAAATGCATTATCTTTCTTCGGGTCAGGAACTGGTCGAGAAATTCGTCGACTTCTGTGTCTCCTGACAGGAATTTCTCTGCTATTTTCTGAATAAGAGGAAACAACAGGAAAATTAAAACAATTCAGTGAAAATATTACCAATAAGGTCTTGCATATTTTTGATGTTCATGTCATTTTGGCAAGTATTTGTATTATAGTTTTGAGAACAGGAGTTTTCAATATGCAGTTTTTCCATTAATCAATTGTTATTGCTAATTATTTTAATTTTTGATTAGAGTTGTTTCTGACATGTTGAAATAATAAATACCGTAACTATTTTTCTCTCAATATAAATGGCAAATAGTGACCCCTTGATGTGGTTGTTTTTATTCTTCTGTTAATATCGATCGACCAATTGGTAGAAGAAGTTTAAAATTGAAAAGCGTACTTTAAGTGGAAATAGAACTTACCATCTAATCGGAGTAGAAACTGGATTGCAAGTTTATTCGCCGTCAGACGACTATTCAGCAAAACCCAAATTCTTACACTGTAGATATCAAGATTATTGATCATGGGAGGATTTGGCTTTTGCTAAATAGTCGCCTGACGACGAAAAAACTTGTAATCCAGTTTCTACTCCGATGGTAAGTTCCATTGTCTCTTAATACCAAAATAGTATTTTCTTGACAAAATGGCCTATTACACACACGATGGAATCCCTTCATTTCTTGACATATTGACGTTTTGCAGTGAAAACTTGTGTACACAAATTACAATCCTCACATTCTTATTGCACGATAGATATTGAGGTCTACTAAATTGAAATATTTCCAGCCAATTACTCATTGACAGTTTGCATTTCACATTATTAAAAACTTATAACTTGTTTAATAATAATTTAACTTAAAACTTGTAAATGGTCAATTTTTTGGGTGCAATTTGATCTATGTAATATGAGGATGACAATTTCTGCAGACAAAGCCTTAATGCAAAACTTCAAATGCGTAAATAAATGAAGGGATTTCATGGTGTGTAATTGGTTATTTTTTTGAGAAAATGCTTCATCGGTCTTAATCGACTTGTCAAGGTGCAACAGTTGATTACTGAATTCAAACTCATTCTTCTGGTTCAACTATCTTGTTTTTCTAGTCATTAATAATTCATAATTTTCTTCACCTCGGATTCTTCTTCAATTTCTGCAGCAGCAGCTTGAAGCAGTTCCAGGGCTGATTCAACTGATGTTGCTCCAGATTTTTCCTCTAAAAAATTGTGCAAATTATTTTAATTATTTATTTTATGGGCAGATGTATACAAAAATACTTGGACGTACTTAATTCCGTAATTTTTTCCTGGACACTAGTACAAAGTTCACAGCCTTTCTCTGAAAGTTCCTGGAGTGCTTTCTTATTCTCCTCCAGTTGAGGTTGCTTCGCCAGATTGACCTCAGCCAGTGAACGGTTTCCAGCAATCAGAACTTCCTTCTCAGATTCCAAATCTTTGAACTAAATGAAAACACTGAATAAAACTTTCCATTGTCTAATTCTACGGTGAAGATAATGATGGAAATAAAAATTCAACCCTTTATCATCCTTTTTGTAGGCAATTTTGTTATAATTATTTGACTTTTTAAAAATTATTGTTGTTATTCTGAGGAGAGGAGACTCAGTTCTATCGTGAAGGAGGAGGGAGACATGTGTAGACGTAAAACAAAGAAAAAATTTTGTTGAAAAAACATCAAGGAAATAAAGAATTAAGGCCCGGGTTTACTGTCTTTCGAATGTTATCTGGATTGTTTTAATCTTTCGTAATTCAAAATTGTCAGTTGAGTGGTACATCATGTAGAAATTCCTCAAAATTATGATAGAATGATAAAAAAAATAGAAAACATTCTGAACTTTTTCAAAGAGCGTTTTTAATTGAGATTCAGAATGAGTTGAAAAAAGTGGAAATTACAAATATCTGATTCGCTGTGGCAAATTATCTATTAGCTGTCATTTTCCATGGTGGATAACAAAACACTAACTCCTCATGGGAAGTGACAGCTAGGTATCTCAATTTTCAAAACAGTGGTATGTAGTCATCTGCCATTTTTATGTGATAAAAGTGTGTTTAAAAAATTCTCCAGAATATTACAACTTTTTTCAAAGACCCTTTTCCGTAATAAATGTCTCTGTGCAGTGTGGGAAAAGATTTACGAAATCAGTCTTCCCCCTGCATGATATTGGGTGACAGGCCGCCATTTGTCACCGTAAATCAGATACATTTTTCAATTTCTTGTTATTCAACTTATTCTGAATATAAATTAAAAATGCTCTTTGAAAAAATTGAGAATTTTTTCTACTTTTTTTTTATTACTCATTCATAATTTTTCAAAACTTCTGCATGATGCAGGACTTAATTGACAATTTCAGATGGCGAAAGATGAAAAAAAACATCGGTATAACGTTCGAAAGATAGTACACCCGGGCCTTAAATTGAGTTGTTCAATAAAGGTAAACAGAAACGGTTGGATCAATTTAGAAAATATATTTCTTGGAACCTTACAAATTCTCTACAAGAAGAACATCTAATCTTCTCTCTTATCATCACTTATCACCGAGATAATCCCCAATTCAACTGAAATTCCATTCTCTAGAGCAGAAAAAAAGTTCAATCCTCAATAACTCGCAATTGGTGAAGTAAAATTTATCCTTTCCTCTTTTTTTTCAAGACCTTTTCTCAAATTTCATAACATCTTCGAATTCTTTCTGAATCATACACTGAGAGAAGAACAAACACGTTGTCAAACAAGTCTTGTTTGGGCCAACAAAATCGCTAGTTGAAAATTGCAAAAAAAAAATTTGTTTGGTTTGAATTTCAAAGTCTCAAACATGAATAATTGTTCTGCTTTCGACAGCAACGAAATATTTGGCTCAAGAGGTGGATAAATCACACCAGACGGTGCCTTTTCAGGATGCAAATATCTCATACAGAGGAAAATTTATCAACAAATATTTTATCCCTAAGTTTCAAGATTGCTATCATATAATTATTATTGTTTCATTTAAGGGTTTATTTCTTGTCTGTGATTATTAGACAGCCGAAACGAAAAACTACTATCCCTTGTTTCGCATAAAACAAAGATTTTTCGGGAGCAAAATACGTATGGGAGTATCGAATAACGAAGGAGTAGTGCTAGAAATAACATTTCTTGCGTGTACAGAGAATGCAATTTTTTTTTTAACTACTAAATCTATTTTTGCGACAGAAATTTTTCATTCTGGCGCACTCTCTGCATGTTTGGCACAAAAAAATCCTTTTTTGATAATTTTCAAAAAACTATTTTCTTGGCACAAGTGAGACTTGTTTGAGAACTTTGTCGTTTTTTTCTCAGTGTATCATGTGTTCAGAAGATAATAAACATGAGAAAATATTCCTTCTACTTTCCTTTATTTACCACCTGCGAAGAAAAGAGTAAAATAAACACGTTTGACCCTTCGCCAAATATCAATAGCTCATTGATTTTTTCAATGCAATAATGGGCTGGTGTTTTCGGCAATAAAAACGTCACTTCCTGCTCTTCATAATGAGTCTAGACTTAAGTGACGGATGTGTCCCTCATGAGTTAGCTCTATTTTTATAGAAGTTAAAAATGTCAATTTCCGCCGATTGAATTATTATGATGTAGTCAACTATCGTGACACATTCACCTGTTTGATGTCTTTGACAATTTCCTCGAACCTCCCGTCATCGTTCAATATTTCCCCCAGGTCAGCGTTACTGAGGTGATTCAACGTCGCCAATGCAGCTGGGATGTCTGGCCCCTGGTCCTGACCGTACATTTTCAACTTTTAATCTCGATAGTGCAATTGAAAACACAGGAAATCAGTTTTTATCAGCTGATGACATCGAATACAACAATGGACTTGCACTTGTTGACACGATCTGATGAGACATTTGAGTAATTTCAATACAGGTTATGGTCATTGGCAAGGGAGGAATTTACATTTTCCATAGTGGATCATCCAGGAAAACTGCAGATGACGGTTTCTTCATCAAACCAGCTGCCTATTTTTTTCAAGGTTTCCAAAAAATTTGAAAAAAATATGTGGTGTAATACTCATAAAAAATACTCTCTGTGAATTTTTCCAGATTTTTTTAAGCGTCCGTCATCGAGATCAGGAGAAGTTGACCTCAGAGAAAAATAAGTTTAGAACAAAAATATAGGTTTTTACCTGAATTTTTCAAATAATTTTCTTATTATAGGAAAAAAGAGCGTATAGAGAGTTTAAATTCTAGAAATAGCTTTAAAAATCCATTTTTACGCATTTCGACATTTTTGTTTTTCTGTAAAAAATTGAGGTAATATGATGATTCAAATTCAACATTTATCAATAAAAATGAAAATGGGATGGGCAGGGTTGGGGGTATAAATTACGTTGGTAAATTACACGGTTTTTTACCGACGTAATTTACGTAAATTACCTCGACGGGTTTTTTACATGTTTTACATTACGTCGAAAAGCTTGCAATTTTGGATTACTAGATTGTTTTATTTTATTTCGGCTACCGAAGACGCAGTATAGAACACATAAATATCATCAAAAATAGTATTATATTATGTCCTGAGAATAGATAAACCGCGAATTTTAACTTCACTTTGTTCGGTTAGAACGCGGATCTCAGTACTTGGGGCATAAAATATTATTTTATGTCCCTAGGACCGTAAAACCGCGATTCTAACATCGATTCCGTTGGTTAAATCGCGGTTTCCGGGCCCAGAGACGTAATAGTATATTTCGTAACGAGTGCAAAAAAGTGTTTTTTGGCGAGTGGGAGGTCACGAGCCGAAGGCGAGTGATATAATCCCACGAGCTAAAAAACATTTTTTCACGAGTTGCGAACAATATTTTTCATCACAATGTGGCGGAAATTGAACTTTTCGTCACAAGGCCCGGTAAAACGCGATTCTAACCTCGCTTCGCTCGGTTAGATCGCGGTTTACGCGCCTTCTGACGAAAAATTGCATTCATCACAAGGTCCACAAAGTATTTTCTGACGAATGTGGCTTTATTGGCCGAGCCGAAGGCGAGGCCTATAATCACATTCGTCAGAAAATACTTTGTGGACCTTGTGATGAAAATAACTATTTAGGCACGCGGAGCGTGCCGAAAAGTTCACTTTTTGTCACAGCGTGATGAAAAATATTGTACATCACACGGCGATAAAACAATTTTCTGACTCATGTGGTTAAAATCCTCGTCTTCGGCTCGGATTATAACGCCACATTCGTCTGAAAATACTTTCATCGCCTGGTGACATAATGTACTATTACATCACGTGATACGATTTACGGCATTTTAAGAAACTCAAAAACATGAGCCTCATACCTCATGAAGAGTAAATTTCACGAGGATCAAACGTTACAAAAGACCAAAGTCGCAAGTCATCTCCATTGAGAAAGTCAATCTCATTATTTACTGAGCTTCATTGGATTCTCCACATTATTATTTGGAGCCCCGGAAAAGCCCAGTTGGACCTGAAAACAACTATTTTGTTCTAAAGAGTTAAAAAAAGCTACCAAAGACGATTGAATTAGTTTTGTCATTTAAGAATGCTGAATGAAACAAGTTAATGTCAAGACAAAAGATGATGACGCGACGAATTCAATAGAGACCAATAAATAATGAGATTGACCCTTGTAAAATTCATCCCTTACACGGTATGACCCTTACGAGGTGTGACCCTCGAGACGTATGATACTGGCGGGGTATGAACCTCGTGACTTTTATCATCCTCGCGAGGTATAATCTTCGCGAAGCTTCACGGTTTACGATAAAAGGTAACTCCGGCTGGTTTTTTACATTTTTTACATTTATTACGTAAATTGCGGGTTTTCTACAATGTCATGTAAGAAACTGTGGTTATCGACAGATGTCCAACCCTGCTCACCTTATCCTTATCCGAAATGGAAGGAATTTACTTGTTGGCAGCAGATAATCAAGGAAGACCACGTGGTCTTTTACGTAACGACGCGGGCGCAACAATCGTTCCCCTCACGGTTTTCAGGATCGCGAGTGTGTTGCACCATTTTTCCACGCTTTACATAGTGAAGAATTGAAGAAAATCCGGGGGATAACAATTAGTGGAGCTTTGGAACAACAACAATAACGTGAGTCGATGATTTTCGCTTTTGTTTTGGTGATGATCAGAGCGACAGTCAGTGAACTTTGGGCGGGTTCGGGGTTTCGGAGTTCCGGGGACCCTTGAACCGGTTCATTTAGATCATTTCATGCTTCGTATTGAATGAGACACCGTTTTTATTAGAGGAAAAATTTACGGGGTTTTGATTTTTGGGAATTCTGGGATTATTGGAGAGAATGTGTGGGATTATTTCTGATGCAATTCTAGGGGTCGATGACAGTGGGGTGTCGTGTAGGTACGTGGGCTCGGTGAGGTTAGCTTCCGAGCACGAGGGACTATATAGGCGAGTGCTGGTGCGATTACTGAAGCTGAATTTTCCGGTGGAGAATTTTTTTGAAATTTTTTTGGGAGTGGAAAGAGGGGTTTCACTTGCACGCATGAAGAAATTCAATGGAAAATCTCGCGAATTCGCTAGAAAATTCTATTGGAATTCTATGAGAATTTTATGGGGTTTTTATAGGATTTCTATTGGCATTCTATTGAGAAATTCTACTTGCTTTTTGCGCTGATTCTATTGCATATTTCATACGGAAAAGTCAATAGATTTAGAATTTCCTTCTCCAGAATCCCAATAGAATTTTCTAGCTAATTCGCGAGGTTTTCCTATTGGATTTTTCCATACGTGTCAGCATTGCGCTACTAACCTGAATCGGAAATAATGGGTCAACGGCAATAACGTCATTATTTCCAATTACCCTTTTTTCTTCCAATAGGATTTAAGGAGTTTTTTCCACCAGGGATTTATTTTGCGAGATATTCACGTTTTTGTGTTCAACACCTTCCATTTAAACCAATGTTAAACTGATTTTTTGATCTTCTATACCGACGTCATTTTTCATACTATCGTGCTAATTTTGGGCTCAAAATGTGAGGAATCTCACTGAGATTATCGGAATATACGTAACTCCAAACCGACAAAGTGGGCCCTTTTCATGTCGATGCCCACATATTTTGAATTTCTGTTCCAATTTTTCGCTTGAGATTTTTTCTATTAGAATTATTGGGCACAAATTTTCCAAGTTTTTTCCGCTGGATTTTGTTTTGTTTTGCATTACAGAATCCGAGTCGAGAAAAATTGATGGCAAGGATTCTTATAGGAAAATCTCAAGAGAAACATTCAAACAGAAATTCGAAATCTATTCACTTTTTCTTATAGAAATATTGGAATTTCAATAGAATTCCAATAGAAATCCTGTAGAAACCCCATGGAATTTCGATGGAATTGTAATCGAATTTTTTCGCTAATTCGATAGGGTTTCTATTGAGTTTTTTTCATACGTGGGGATGAGTGGTTTGATATTTTTTTTTTGGGCAGATTGAATTTTCGGAACTGTCGTTATTCACCAAATAATTCATAAAGGGGTGGGGGGGGGCAGGACCTGCGATGAAGTAATTGTCGGGATAACTTCCAGTGCAGGGACTTTTTTTTAAATTTTTTACGGGGGGTCAAATGAGGGATTCAGATTATGGAATTATGAAATTAATTCTGTGATCTGAACTAACAGCGAGCGTTCCTTTGAAGGGTTAAAGAGAAGTTTTTAATGTTACACAATAGTAATCAGATCCTTAAGCAATTATTCGTTATGGAAGCATCCATCACTTGACTGCATGGAATTTTTGGAATATTCAGGGGCGAAGGGGAGGAGATTTTTGTGTATGAATATTTTTTTTGAGACATTAGGGAATTTACTATCTAGATCAGGGATGGAGTTTATGGGATTACGACGAGAACTTTCGAGTGCAGGGATTTAAAAAAAAAATTTGTGGGGATAAAATGAGGGATTCACGGAATTATGAAGATAACTTTTTAGTTCAGCGTTCCTTTGGAGGATTGAAGAGAGATTTACAATGTTAGAGAATAGTAATCAAATTTTTGACTGCATGAAATTTTTGGAATATATCAGGGGTGGAGAGTAATAACGTTATTACGAAGATAAGTTTTAGGTTCGAGAATTTTTTTAACCATTTTCCCCAGGGGCGAAATGAGTTCTTTATTTTAGCAGTCATCGTCATTTTCAATTCCTGAGCAAATCTGTAGCGAAGTGGTAAACTAGGATAAGTGCCATTTTTTTGAAAATTGTTATGTTGCGTGAATCGAAAATTCTCTCAAACGTAGTTAAATTTTTTAACTGAAAAAGTTCTATTTTTGCACTTATCCTAGTTTATCACGTTGCTACAGAAATCGGTCACCATTGCCGAGCAATCGTTATTTTGAACAGCATTTGTCAGTATAATTAAGTGTAGATATTGGATGTGATTGGGAAATGAGATGGAGAATCGAGTTCCAACAATTGACTGACTTTTCAATGATTTCAGGTAATACAGTCTAAAAATGGCCGCCAATTTCTTCAACAGATTGGGACAAATCGGTTTGGGAGTTGCTCTCACTGGTAGTGTTGTAAACTCTGCTCTTTACAACGGTAAATATCGATAGTATTGATTATGATATCTAATATTCTATTGACAAGAAAATATGATTAAGTATAATTTCATAACTTCGATAATTGTGAATTCCCGCTGTTGGATTTTTAAACAGCAACTAAGACTCCTTAAGATCTATCCCTAGAAACCAGATTTTTCCAACGATTGTCTCCATGTTTTTCATACATAATGTTTATAATACTCCCCAGCTATTGGAAACAATTCTAAGTAGCTGCACTACAAAGTTTAAGAAATAATAAATAATGACACGCACGAAAAAATTTAATAGAAAAACCTATCGAATTCGTTAGAAAATTCTATTGAATTTCTATTAAACTTTCTATTAGTTTTTGGCTGATTGTCTTGACATGTTCAATAGAAAAAATTCCATAGAAAAAGTTAACAGAATTCGATTTTTCTATATAACTTATTCTTTTCATATATTTTCTATAGAATTTGCTCGGCTCAAATTTTCCAAGTTTTTTTCATTCCATTTCTCTTTTCTTCTCATCAAGAAAATCAAACGAAAAAACTTGGAACATTTGAGCCGAGGAAATTCTATAGAAAATATATGAAAAGAATAAGTTATATAGAAAAATCGATTTCTGTTAACTTTTTCTATTGAATTTTTTCTATTGAACACGTCAATAGAATCAGCCAAAAACTAATAGAACAGTTCAATAGAAATTCAATAGAATTTTCTAATGAAATCGATAGGTTTTGTCATTAAATTTTTTTGTCCAAGGAGTGTAAATTAGTAATATTTAACCACATCATAAATCATTCAAATAGGAATTTTTTCAAATTTTGTGAATTATTCATTCGCAATATCATGACAATGTTGAAAAAAAGTCTGACAAAATTACTGAATCCTTGAATGCCATAATAATGAGGATATGATAACAATCTTGTAATTTAGGAACAAAAAATTGTTTAGTTTTCTCTCAGTGTAAAACTATTACTTCAATACTTTTAAATTAATTATTATCAATGAAATTAGACTGCCGATTGAGCATAAACTTCTTGACCCGAATATTCTGTTCTTATTAACTTCTATTTAGAATTCAGTAGCGAAGTGGTTTAAGTCGACTTATTTCCCAGTTGAGTTTTTGAGTAATATTCCCGAATCTAAGGGAGATAGCGAAATTTTCGTAATTACATTTGTTGTAGCTCTCAATCGGCCCTACAAAAAAGGTTATAATAAAAATTTTGTTATCTCCCTTAGATTCCGAGATATTCATTGAAAACTGGTCAATAGTCAGAATTGACTTGTACCGTCTTACCACTTCGCTACTGAATTTATCTCAAATTTTAATCTTGAAGATTTAAGTTATATTGATACTACTTGAAATATTTTTCAGTCGATGGAGGTCACAGAGCAGTAATCTTCGACAGATTCCAAGGAATAAAGCCCAACGTAGTGGGTGAGGGTACCCACTTCTTCATCCCCTGGATCCAGAGACCCATAATTTTCGACATCCGTTCACAACCGAGGAATGTCCCCGTGATAACTGGCAGCAAAGATCTGCAAAACGTCAACATCACCTTACGTATTCTCTTCAGACCCGTGCCAGAGTCGTTACCCAGAATTTACACCATTCTCGGTGTTGACTACGATGAACGTGTCCTACCCTCCATCACGACTGAGGTTCTGAAGGCTGTTGTTGCACAATTCGACGCTGGAGAACTCATCACACAGCGTGAGCTGGTCTCGCAAAAGGTCAGCGAGGATTTGACTGAGAGAGCTGCACAATTCGGTGTCATTCTCGACGATATTTCTATTGTGAGTACATATTCAGTGGTATCCCATCACTAATTAAGTAAATCTCAACTTTTTATTCTCTAGGGTATTCATTTATTGAAATAATATTGGTTTTGTTTGAATGGAATACGTAATGTCGCTTTTAGTTTTCAATAATGAAATTCAGAAGCGAATTGGTTGGATGAGGTAACACGATGAGTTAATTTCACTTTGAGATCGATAATAAATCCGTTGATAAATGTGAAAAAATTGATAGAAAAGAATCTCTCTCTCGCACACAGTGTTCCATTCCCTCAAATGAATGAGTGAAATAAAAAAGGGGACATTCATTTATTTTAAACTTTCCTCGACAAGATTCATAAACAATTAAAAAATGTTTAGTTGAAGCTTATCGCAGCGTCATCTGCATATATTAGCATCAACTAAATTCTATCTGGTTACATATTTAGCATTTTCTCAGGTATTCCCTGCATGTAAATAAATAATAGAAATTATTTAAACTACCGGAAGCCAAATTTTCACCTCATTTAACTGATTTCCGAGAATATTTTGAGTATAAATAAATCTATTAATAATCCGAAGGGATGATTCTTAGGGAGAAACGTCATTATTCATTAATTATTTATCACAAAAAGTCTCAATTTTTAATACTCGCAATTTCCTAATCATCTTATGAATTTTTCCCAGATAGAAAAAATATTTTCGAACAGTTCAAAACAGAAAATCAATGTGAGACTGTCTTGAACACAATGTTTAAATAATCAAATTATTACCATAAACAATAAATTATTGTTTAACTAATAAATTATTTAAAATCCCTGATGTTAATCCGGAAATGTTGAGAACGATTTTAACGAAAAAAAAATTCTCGAATTTCTCTCACATCTCCACATTTTTTTCTTCACATTTCGTCAATTTATTTATAAAAACAATCATGAAATTATCTAATACAATCTAGTATCATCATTAATGCTGTGAAAATCGATGATTTCCGTAAGAATCGATTCATATTCTTCTTATTTTACATTCATCACGACCATTTATCTCTTCCAGACTCACTTGACATTTGGCAAAGAATTCACTCAAGCCGTTGAGTTGAAACAAGTGGCCCAACAAGACGCAGAGAAGGCTCGTTTCCTGGTAGAGAGAGCCGAACAGCAGAAGAAGGCAGCAATTATCAGTGCTGAGGGTGACGCAACAGCTGCAAGTATGCTCGCAAAGGCCCTCGGAGAGGCTGGAGATGGTTTAGTCGAGTTGAGAAGAATCGAAGCTGCTGAGGACATTGCCTACCAACTAGCTCGCTCTCGACAGGTCTCCTACCTTCCATCTGGCCCTGGTCTCCTCCTCAACGTTCCCCAATAAAACATCCCAGACGTTCTCACTAATTTGACAGAGAAATATTAATATTACACACAGAGAAAGTGGATAAATGGTGTAAAAACGGAATACATTGTTGCATTCATTGTAAAAAAGAGGCATTTTGTAGTAATGGCGTGAAGTTGACGACTTCCCTTATCTGTTAATTTAGAGCACCCTTTAGAGTTTACAGGGAGAATTAAAGATTCTTTTTCTTATTTTTAATTCATGTCTGTCTTGTTGTGGAGTAAATGATAGAAACTATTGATTCTTCGAGTTTATTGGTTTTTCCAATTTTCCGTCAATAAATTCGGAATTTTCGTGATTCTTCGTGAGTCTTATTCAACCACTGCCACTCATTGTTATCACCTTAAAATACGAGAAATAACAGTGAAAAAGGTTGAGAATTTAACAACAGACATCGGTGAAACTTCTCGTGCTGAACTACAGAAATTCATAAGAACATGATTGACAGAAGAATGCATTTCCAGTGAATAAATAAAATTGTTGGCCTAGGTATATGTCTGTTCAATTTATTAACCAATACTTTTCAGGAATGGGCGAAAGGAGTATTCGAACGCTGGATATTCAGGGATCGGCATGATTATAAATTATAATTAATATGATTTGATTACTTGGATAATACATAATTCGAGAGGATGATTTTCAATTAATTAAGCAATGAATAGACTGGACCAAGAATTACCAATTATTTTTCTCATCGACAATTACCATTGCTCCTGAACCATTTTTTGATAAATGAATCATCACCCATCAACCATTATTAGCTAATTAGTCAATTTTTGATCAGAATACAAAATTAACCGATGAGTGTATCAACTGTTAATCGTTTTTTATTTTTCCTCAATTAATTAAAGAGGAATTAATTGAACCGGGAAATTTCTGATTAACCCCGATAGTGACTAATTAGGATTCAGAAAAAAAACAATTATTTAGTCGAGTAATTTTTATGCAGATTTGCAATTATTTACCCACTCATCAATTTGAATTCATAATTATACAATATTCCGATAAATGGTCAATCATACCAAGACAACGTTCTTCGATGCGTGAATCAATTTGTGATCGAAACCAAATAAACTTTTCTTAGGTAATTGACGTGAGGAATTTTTTGATTATTTCATCAACGCATAATTATCGCTGCATATTATTCAATTATTCAATGAATCGTCAATGAATCTCCAAAATGATCCAACAATTCAATCAGTGTAAGAACTTATCAATTCTAGTACTTGATCGTAGGAAAACCACTGGAGCGATTCATTCCAGTAATATTCTGATATCGTTAATCCCAGTTACATAATTTATTCATAAAAAATCTTTGTCTTGGCAATTTTGAATTTTTTCTCCACAAAATTTTGGAAAAACTACGGGAGCGATTCTCTTCAAAATGGAATCAGGTCTAAATTACATGGAGACATTCCGATTGCGTCATCGATCATCTTGATCGCAGAATTTATTCCAAAGAAATCGTCACACCCACTCACATAGACGTTTTGTTCAGATGTGTTCAAAAAATTTTAAACACCTTAAAACATGGAGAAATGGTAAAAAAAACTAATGATTCATTTTCAGAGTGATTACAATAACTGCCCGATAGATCATTAAGTTGAAAATGGTTAATTTTAACGGACGATTAACTGGATAATCAAATAATGGTTGAAATTATCCATTGATCAATTTAGTGGATCGATTTTGATACCCTTTGATGACTAATCAATAATAAATTAATAAACCCGTTAAATCTTAAATTAATTGTTGAAATTAACAATTAATTTCAGTAGTGAAGTGGTAAACGGAGATAAGTCGACTTATCTCCCAGTTGAGTTTTTGAGGAATATTTCCGAATCTAAGAAAGATCGCGAAATTTTCGTAATTACATTTGTTGTAGGACTCAATTGGCTTCACAAAAAAGGTTATAACAAAAATTTTGCTATCTCCCTTTGATTGCGAGATATTGATTTAAAACTGGTCAATAGTCCAAATTGACTCATCTCTTTTTACCACTTCGCTACTCATTTAATATTCAACAATTTTGTAATTAAATAAGCAATTATCAAAACAATTAGGAAGTGTACATTATTGATAATTCACGGACTGAAGAATCAATCAGTTTTCTGTGATGATTGAGGATTGATCCGATAATCAGATAATTGGCCGTCCTGATTAATGATTATTCGATCAACGAATTAATTTGTGGTTCTCATTCATGATGGAAATGATGATTAATCTCCTAGTAATTCCGATTACTGATTTTTTTATTAATCGATCATACTCTGCTGACTGTCGATTGAAAATTTAATGCATAATTTTTTGTTGTGATTACCGATTGACAGAATAATCGGCAAATCGGAGAATACCAATTAACGATTGAGGCTGATAACTGGAATTATTTCGAAAAATATTGAAGAGTTAATGATTATTGTCGATCTCTAACGAAAGAATCTATATCTTCTCTCTCATTTGATATCGAAAGATGAGATTGATTGGAATCGATAGGGCATCCAGTGCCTTCACCCGACCGCATTGAATGGAGAAGACGATATGATTTCTCTACCGGAGAAAAACATTTGATTGGCGGTCCTTCTATATTTGATAACTATTAAGGATAATCGGGCGAGCCCGGAGGGTTAGAAAAAAAAAGCAGCCATTTTTTTACGTATTGTTTAAATAATGGAAAAGGCGTGTGCAAAGTTTCAGACTGCTGGGGAGCATGGTTAATTTATTATGAATTTTTGAAAAAGTGGTCATTTAACCGGTGATCTTATGGAAATCACAAAAAAAAGTGCAAAACCCAAGGAAAAAATGCAGCCAAAGTCATGAAACTTTAGACACATTTAGAACATGTGATCAATGATTTTTTGAGTGCAAAATATTGTCACCTAGGAGCATTGTTTATTAATAATAGCGAAAAAAGTACTGAAAAATGAAATTTCTGCGCACGCAGCCCAAACAAGTTCCAACGTTCCAACGTTCCCCAAAAACTTCTCATTTCAACAATGAGACAAAGCGTAATCCCCAGATCTTCTGTTGCTGAAAAATTCAAAAAAAGGGAAATGATGTTTCATTCATTGGCGCTCCAAGAACAGAGCGCACTGGGCTAAAAATAAAGGAGCCACATGTCACTGCAACAAAAAAGAAGAAGTGACACGCCTCGATGACGTTATAAATGATAGGCTGTTACACGTAGACCGAAAACACAAGACTTAATTGTTTTCCCAATGAAGGATTATTATTATGATACGTTTCACTGGTGTATCGGTGAAGAACTATCCATGGGACTTCTTCATACTCATCTACCTCTGTTTCCTGTCCTTTACCGTCCATACGCATCCCGCATCCTTCATATTTTTCCTTCAACTGTGCACACTGCACCTGTTACCATCGATGTTGTGCTTTAAGGCATGCACGCGAGCCAGCATATGCCAACGTCGTCGTCCTCTAACGCTGGGAGAAACTCCTCAGAGGTTTGAGAATGCCCCAGGGGCAACTGCTTCGCATTTTTCCCTTTCTCATGGGTTAAATATCGTGAGGAAATTCTCGGTTAATTGAAAATTTATAAGTGAGGAGTACTGATTCGATCTGGTGTTATGTCCGGAGACGTTGTCAGTGTCGGAGGACAACTTTTGAATAAAAGGGTTATTTACGGAAAAACATTGTTAGAAATTTTTTGAAATTTCATGGAAGATATTATAGTAACTAGGCAATCATGCGCGCTGTCGCGCGCGACCACCTTCAAGTGAGCGCGGTAACGCACAATAACATCCTCGTAACGACGAAACTGTTCATTAGTTCTCTTAAAATGCAAGCAACACTACTACTTTCGACTCAAGGATACAGTATTCCTGTTCACTTTCGTCTGATAGCTATCTACTATTATTCGATAGGTTACCACGCACAATATAGATGCGCACACTTTTGCGAATTATTGTATGGGAGGGTCGAAGCGACAGATTGATTCCGTAAGTAATTTCCACCAAGTCAAATTAACGCTCCGCGGTTGCTTCCAGACTGATTCATAAATTATGGTGTGATTTTTTCCACTTCTTAGTCTTTGAGGGGATCGACCTGTCGATTCAGCAATTTTGACAGCGCTTGATTTCGCAGGTGAGGTTTATCACCTGGTATGTGTCTTCATTGTCAAAGAGTGCTATTGCAATGAAGCGTGCACGTGCCGAGATGGTGAAACATTTCTTGTTTACGTTCCATTTTTCGGTACCATGTTAGTGAGGTTGAATTAAATATTTAACAAGTGTATTTGAGAATAACTGTGAACTTATTAAAAAAAGCTAGATTATAGATTTTTGGACATCACACTTGCAGGAAATTTATTTAATTAAATTAGTATTTTTGGAGGGACACGGACGAAAAAATTTAATAGAAAAACCTATTGAATTCGTTGGAAAATTCTATTGAATTTCTATTGAACTGTTGTATTAATTGTTGGCCGATTCTATTGAAATGTTCAATAGAATTCAAAAAGTCAATAGAATTCAATTTTTCTATACAACTTACTCTATTGAGATATTTTCTATAGAATTTCCTCGGCTCAAATTTTCTAAGTTTTTTCGTTTGATTTTCTTGATGAGAATGAAATAAAAATAGAATGAAAAAAACTTAGAAACTTTGAGTCGAGCTAATTCTATAGAAAATATTTGAAAAGAATAAGTTATATAGAAAAATCGAATTCTGTTGACTTTTGTTATTAAATGTTTTCTACTGAACATGTCAATAGAATCAGGCAAAAACTAGTAGAAAGTTTGATAGAATTTTCTAACGAATTCGATAGGTTTTTCTATTAAATTTTTTCGTGCGTGGAGTATTTGTGATTTATAATAGTGGTTGAAAAAAATAAGAAGATTATACATTGGGGAACTGGAGATGAACAGAAATGTGAATAAAAGGAGTTTATCGATAAATATATGTTTAGAATAATTGTTGAAACATATCGATGAGAAAAACTGAAACGAATGGAGTTAACAGAACGTTCAACTGAGGGGAATAATAAAAAACAATTGTGAGTATAAGGAGTATTGTCTTGAGATATTATTGATATTGAGAGAATGGTCTCACAATGAGATCTTATGGAAGTGGGCATGTTCGGAATTATCGGGAGGTGATTCCAATTGATGCGATGGATCACAATCCGATGAGGTGGTTACCAGGTTTTTGAACTTGAGTTGAATAGAGTAAATAGGGTGAGTATTCTAAAGAGTTGGTACTGTTTATTATTGGAAAGACATAAGAAAAACGAAGGGGTTGGGAAAGAGAATAAATGCGGCATTTGCACGTGAACAATAAGATTTCATGAGATGTTTGAGAACGCCCCAGGAGCAACTGTTTCGTATTTTTTCCTTTCTCATGGGTTAAATATCGAGAGGAAATTCCCGGTTAATTGAAAATTTATAAGTGAGGAGCATTGATTCGATCTTGCAGGAAATTTATTGAATTAAATTGGTATTGTTGGAGGGGGCATTCATGATTTGTATTAGTGGTTGAAAAAATAAGAAGATGATACATTGGCGAACTGGAGATGAACAGAAATGTGAACATAAAGATTTTATTGATAAATATATGTCTAGAATAATTGTTGGAACATATCGATGAGAAAAACTGAAACGAATGGAGTTAACAGGACGTTCAACTGAGGGGAATAATAGAAAACAATTGTGAGCATAAGGAGTTTTGTCTTGAGATATTATTGATAATGAGAGAATGGCCTCACAATGAGAGTTTATAGAAGTGGATATGTTTGGAATTATCGGGAAGCAATACCAATGGATACGATGGATCACAATTCGATGAGGTGGTTACCAGGTTTTTGAACTTGAGGTGAATAGAGTAAATGGGGCGAGTATTATGAAGAGTTGGTACTGTTTATTATTGGGAAGACATAAGAAAAACGAAGGGGGTGGGGAAGAGAATAAATGCGGCATTTGCAAGTGGACAATAAGATTGTATTGGAGGAAATGGACTAGTTGGATAAAATGACAATTGCAAGCATTTTTCAAATGGCAAAGCATTTTTCATTTTTATCAATGGAGACAGATGGAAAAAAGTACACAGGAAGTCTGTGTTTCATTAGAAAAAAATCTTGTGATAAAAAGGAAACATAAGTCTACAGAGAATCGAATGTAATTTTAATGAAACATGTAATTATTGATTTATAGTAAGAAGAAATGAGGAATTGTCGGTTCAGGAAAGACGCCCGACTGCAGCTCAGACTATGTCTGGGTCTGACGAGAATTTTTGTAGGAAGGAGAACAAATGACGACCGTTGAAAATTGATAAACATTTAATTGTACTCAATTTGGAATATCATGAAGTTGGTCTACAGTAGTTAATGCAGCGAATGATTTTTAACAGTACCCGTGATGTTAACAGAAGAATAAATACTTGCAACAATTTTTGTCCCGAAATTGGACGAACAGTCGAAAAACGATTGAAACGAGATATACGCCCTTTTGGCTTCCAGAAACGGAGTTTTTGGCACTTTTTGATATTTATTGAAATAATTAATCCGATGAATATAAATGACAAGGATCTGATACAAATAGCATGACCAATACCTGCAACGTAGACAGATATTTCGATCTTAAATTAAGACTGAGAATTTCTAGAGTGTAAGTGCAATTTACACTCTTGGAAAAATTATCGTGCAGCACCAGGAAAATTATTGCTCAATACCATAATTTTTCTCGGAAATTTTTCGACGAATATTCCATAAGAAAAAAATTCAATTGATCACCAGACTTGAGAAAAAAAATGTTTTACTCTTTTTTTGAGAAAAAGTTTTGTCGAATATTCTTAAAACGTTGGGAAATATTTCCCAGTTGAAACTTCGCTTCTTCCCACGGAAAATAGTTGTTAAACACTCAAATATGATTGTCAAACGGTCAATAACTCGATGTAAAGTTACAAGCGAGTAATTCAAAAGTTTCAGCTAACGGTTCTCAACGAAAAATACTGGCGAGTGATTTCTAACTGTGCAACAGAGTTTAAAGTGACATGGAATTCTCTCCTGGACTATGGCGAAATGTAGGAGAGGTTTAGCAGTTGCTTGTGGGATATCGTGTTACGTTTTCTTGGTGGCTCACACTGGGCTATTGCGTATATGGTCGTCATACGCGAGAGAACCCACGACGTGACTTATTGCTTACAACGTCGAGATAGAGGCGCGTGTGTACGTTAAACTTGCATAAATCCTTCTGGGTTACAATCTAAGAAGTGACGGGATCAAATGAGAGAAAATGGCCCCTGGATTTCCCACGCAAATGGATTTTTCAAGGGTTCAGGGGGGATTAAATCGCGAGATGATTTAGGAGTTCAATTATTTTCGCGATGACTTAATTTCTTGGTTGAGGGGAGAAAATAGGTGGTTCAACGATATATTTTTATTAATTGTGGACGTCCGCATGAAAAGAGACCACTTTGTCGATATGGAGTTATGTATACTCTGATAATATTTATAACATTCCGCACATTTTGAGCCCAAAATGATCCTCATAGGGTGAAAAATGACGTCGCCGGAGCAGATGAAAATAGTATATTTCGTAACGAGTGCAAAAAACATTTTTTCACGAGTTACGAACAATATTTTTCATCACAATGTGGCGGAAATTGGACTCTTAGGCACGCGAAGCGTGCCGAAAAGTTCACTTTTCGTCACAGCGTGATGAAAATAACTATTTTGTTAGCTCTGGTAGGGACAATTTTCCTAAACCTATGGTGTGTGACATGTATATTGATATATATATCGTTTGAGGAAGGGACTGTAAAAGGCCATAAAGGCCTACTACCTGGCAAATAAATATAGTATAATCATCAGTTAGTTTCGAGAGATTATTATTCACTATCAAATCGTTAATTCTCCAATAATTGATTTGAATTAATACGCATAATCTGATGATTGTGAGTTCTCAATTGACGGCATTTGAGGTTAGAGCGGAGACAGATAGGTCCATCCGGCATAAACCCCGCGCAGCCCTTTCTCAGCGACCCTGCTGAGTACCTTTCTGAGGTAGGGCGACCAGGCCAATTGCTGGACGGTTAAAGGAAATTCGAGTTTCGTGGTAGGATCTAAAATAAAAGAATCACCTAAATGGGGATATGATGGCTTCCATACCTTCAAGAATGTTTTAATTAGCAGAAAAAAAATTGTTTGAATTGAAAATAACAAAACAAAGAATAATTAAATTGAGAAATAGTTGAATGCAGCCATCCCCAATTTCTGGACGACTGGGTCATATTTTTCTTTATTTATTAAATGTTGATCAATAGAATAAAATAATTGATCACATGATTATGCACAAGTGATCTTATGGAGACGAAATAATCGGACTGTTAGCAGGGTGTACTTGAAATTTTTGATTTCATTCAAAAAATCTCGTCCCACAACGAGCGAAAAGGTTCATGAAGAGAACGTTTCAAAAAAATTGATGCGTCCCAACGCAAACACTTTTGTACCCCTAAAAATTGTCGTTTATTTTTCACTTTTATTCTCGAACCCAAACGTCTCTGTACTCCTACCTCCAGATGAATAGTAATTATGGTCTCTGAAACTGCATGAGAGAAGGTAAAGTATCATCGTCAGTGGTTTGTATTCCTCATCTGAGACTTCTTGCGGCGAATTACAAACTGACGAAACGGTAGACGGAACCGCAGAGCCACACCGGGGACCGGATACGCCCCTTGCGTTACACATATGTTACCAATGGCCAACACAAAACCCCAATTTATTATTGCGCACGGAAAGACGCAGATCTGTGGGAACTTTTTTTCACTTGTTGCTTCCGACGATCGATTTTTTACATTTCGCTAGGGCCTGAGAATTCACTTTACTCGATTTACCAACCCATGATCATTTTATCCGGCATTTCCATCGAGTGAAGCGTCTCGTGTGTCTTATACACCGGGAGAAAAACGAACTACCCGAGTCGAATAATTGGACCTGACAAATTCTACTTAGGTCTTTCCGTTCAGAACTGGATAGGTCTTGGGAAGCCTCTTCCCAAGTGCTTCCGAGACCTTTCTACCTCTGGTTATGTCCCATTTCAGCACTTGTTAGGTGTAAGCAGGACTTGCATTCAGACTTTCCAAATCCTTGCCGGTCCCCGTAATTCTATGGGCCTATATTAAATCTGTGTTCATATCCCTGTTTACTCATGCGTTATTGAAATAAAAAATGCAATTGTTGTTTTTTTTAATCTCGAAAATCGACATTTCACGGGAGGGTGGAGGGGAGATGCATGTATGCGGAGGCTTGACATTTTTACCCAACAAACGGAGAAGGTTGCAGAATCTATTCTAGCCACTCTTGCGCCTCCGCTTGTATGCATTGTCCAAATAAAAAATTAAAGTGTTAACAAATCTGACCGTTGTTTCAAGTAAAAACCGAAAATCTGATCCTGTGGCCCCCGGTGAAAAATGTTTTTTTTCAGTTTTCACTTTTTCCACATACTTTTGATGGTTCTGAATAGCCCGTCGCTTAAATAGTTGGAATCAACGTTCACCCGGCTAAAAAATTCGATTTTGGCGAAAATCCACTTGCCCCAGAAAACCCGAAAATTTGACCATTTGGCTGGGGCCAAAAAAAACGGTTTCTCAGTTTTCATTTTTTCCACATACTTTTGACAGTTCTGATAAGCCCTGCGCTTAAACAGTTGGAATCAACGTTCACCCGGCTAAAAAATTCGATTTTGGCGAAAATCCACTTGCCCCAGAAAACCCGAAAATTTGACCATTTGGCTGGGGCCAAAAAAAACGGTTTCTCAGTTTTCATTTTTTCCACATACTTTTGACAGTTCTGATAAGCCCTGCGCTTAAACNTTTCAACCCTCCGCATACATGCCTTCCCCTTCACCCGCTCGTAAAATCACGCGTTCCCGGTAGCATCGAGGAGGACTTCTCAGGACCGAAAAGAACTGAGGATTCGAAAGCTCTCTGGAAAAGTACGTCGCAGAACTGATTAGGACTTACCAGGTCCATCTAGGTCTGGAGACATCTTGAAAGGCCTGTGTACGTCCAATCAGAACCAAATCCTCGACTCGGGAAGTTCTCCAAGAAGTCTTGTTAGGGCGAAAAAATTGCTAGTTGGAAATTGCCAAAAAAAAAAAAATTTTTCATGTTTTTGCAGAGCCTTATGAGTATTTACTCCATCAGTTGATGTGACAGCAGATGTACATATTTTGAATAATTGTTTTGATTCTTCGCATTAGGTCTTTGTTTAAATTAGTAATGCCGCAAGCGCGCAAGAGAAACAAGACAAGACAAGAGTACTGCTGCAAGAGGCAAGACAAGAGACAGTCAGTCATCCTTAAGGGGTAACAGAATGCCGTTGATTTCCCAATTTTTGAAACAAATTTCCTGCTGAAAGTTATCGATTTTTACAAATTCAAACACATTAATCTCCAGGAAGCGATAATGAAGATCAATGTGCTTTGGGTTAAAAAAATATTAGTAATTTTGAGCAGGAAATTTGTTTGAATATTTCGAGGAAACGGTGGCCTTCTGTTACGCCTTAACGTCTATATGATGTTTGGTATGGCTTTTTTCCGGTATTCAAATCGGAATTTAGGCTCCAAAAAGACGTACTTCACGGTCGAAATAAAAACATAAAATACGCTTCACACTACAAAAACTAATGTCTGAATACAGACACTTTTGTAGATTTTTTTCAAAAACTTTTGGGACGATTTTGTAGACACTTTTGAGACTTTAAATTGTGTCTCAATCAATGGAGGTATTTCAGTTTCAGACACCAAGATGTCGGAAATTAAGATACAGACATAAGTTAGATTCTCAGACAATTTTAAAAAGTCAGACGTTTTTTGCCATCTGCCATCTTGAATTCAGATGGTTGTCAGATCTAGTTTTTGCAGTGGATCAGTCAACTTTTCAGACATGAGAAATATCTTAAAAATTAATGTTTGAATGGACTTTGCCGTCTGAATCAGGTGAGATATCTTAATAGTGAAATGTTTGAATCGCTCATAAATAACAGAATTTCTGACACAGAAAATATCTGAAAATAAATACCTGAAATTTTTCAGACACAAAAAATGTCTACCATCATTTTCAGACAGAAATGGTGGTTGAAATTTTCCGACATTAGTCAGATTTTCAGATACTTTTGAAGATTCAGACGTTTTTTACCATCTGACATGTTGAATTCAGATAGCTGTCAGACACCTGGTTTTTGTAGTGCGGAAAGCGTAAAAGCCGACTTCTTAAACGTAATTTACGTTCAGGTTTTTCTGTGTTGTGTCAGGAATTTTTTTTTCTCTCAGTGTGCAGATCCCGAGATTAACTGTACGGGGCAATTTTTTTTGAGCCGAGAGAGATTTTTTCTTTCTGCAGATAATTGGGGTCACGGTATTGTCACCGGCGTGATTTCAACGCATCACGCGATGACCTCGAGACGTTCCCCGGGTCTGCGACAAGAGACATCGGCGAAGAAGTGCCCTGTAACGGTAGCAAGGTGGCTAATATCAAGCTGGAGTACCGGGGCTGACCCTGAGGGAGACAACACTGACCTTTACACGAATGGGGGACACCTGTTTCCCATTTATTTTGTGCTCCAAAATCATGAAGTATAACCTGGCACACGCAATCTTGTGGCATTATTTCCTAATATAAATATCTTCATGAAAAAAGTTTTCATGGATAATGATGAATATCAAGGAAATTGCAAACTACCCTGACCTCAAAACTACATACAAATTATTTGATAGAAAGTGGAAAGAATTCGGATAATTTTCTTGTTGAATAGAAGGAACAGAATTTTGTCATTGACCCCGAAAAGCTGCGTTTATACACGTTGTTGAAAATTTTAGGGTAAATTTCCGGTACAATTCTTAGAAATTTTTATGGAGTGACAGCTCTGCTGCAAAGTAGAAATTTTATCAGTACATGTATGAAAAAATTCTATAGGATTCTCTATAGAAAATCCTATGAATCCAAGGGATTTTCTATAGGATTTCTAGGAAATCCTAGGGATTTCCTATAGGATTCCTAGGAAATTCTGTATAATCAATCCTAAATAATATATATAATCCTATATAATCAATGAGGATCATATAGGAATTTCCTAGGATTCTCTATCAGGTTTCTGAATTTCCTACAGGATGTTTTATAGAATTTCCAATAGCATATCCTATGAGATTTTTAATGGGATTCCCTACAAAATTTAGGGACATAAGGGTCAGAATGGGAGTCAAAAGAGTCATATGGGAGTCATATAAGGATCACACGGTCATATTAGGGTCGTATAAGGGTCATATAAGGGCCATATGAGGAAATTTTAATTCTTATGGTTTCACCTTGATGGTTTCATCCCTACATTCACTCCCTTTGTAACTATAAGGCTTGAGTCTTCTTGCATTAATATGATGCATTTTTTTTCCTCAGGGTTCTATCCCCATTCCCCCCTCCTCCACCAAATAGATGAAATCGAAAATTTGAAATCACTTGAAATCGTCTAAAATCGCGAAATCACCAAAAAATCCCAGGTAACCACATGAAATCATAGAAATCTCCCTGAAATCACGTGAAATCGGCAATCATTGTGTCACCGGATTTCCAAATGAATGGCCCCTCGATTGCCTCACACGCGAACGGTTCCGAGTTCAAAACTCGGCCGGGTAGAATGGTGAGATCTAACCATTTAAAATCTTGATCATCATCGCAGCATACCCCAACCGGGTCGAAACGATGTAAAATAACGATAACAAAAATTCGGAAGTTGTTAAAGTTAGAGATGTACAACTTCATACACGGCGTCCGTCCTACACGGAGAAAAAAATTCCAGAATTTTTCAGGCGAAATTCAGGCAAAAATTACCGTGCCGTCTGGTAAAGTGGGTTCAATTGTCTAGCACCAGAAAAATTCCGGTGCTGCATAGTAAAAATTCCGGTAACGCACAATAAAAGCTTGATCCCTGACTGTTTTCTATTACATGATAAATTTCATTCAATAGTTAAAAATGAGTAAACATTGTCATTCAGCATATCATCCTATTAATTTTATTTTAACCTCTCCTCCATATCCTCTCTCCCATATTAAAAGCGGAATGCGCGGCAAACGTATGTGGAACGTTTGACAGGCCAATGTATATCTACAGCGTTATACACCTCATGAAGCGAAAATAAAGGGCACTTATTTTATTTCTTAACCGTTTTATCACAACACTAATTAATATTTCACTGAATTGATATTATGAAAAACATTAACCTGGGGTTTCAGTAAGGAGATATGTGAGAGAGGAGGCTAGAGGAGGCGACGGAATAAATCATCTGGTCACGTTGAGTCGATGTTCGTGGTTGCGGAGGGGGGACGAAGAGTACCGAAATCTTACGAATGCGCGATCGGGTCCTAGGATTCTGGTAGAGCACCGGAAAAATTTGCCAGTCAGTGTCATAATTTTTCTCGTATTTCTCGTAAAAATTCACTGTCGCTTCGATTTTACCGTGCTGCACAAGAATTTTTCCCCACATTTATCCGAAAAATGACTCGTGCAACAGTACTTTTTCCTACTCTTTGCGGTACATTTGGCCTGGAAAGACCATCTGAACCAACTTTACTGTGCGGGCACGGTAATTTTTCTCGTACATTTCTCTCCGTGTACGCCACCAAAAAAACCTACAGGCAAAACTTTGTGTTTGTAGCTTCACTAGTTTCGGCTGTCCGTTGGTACATCAGACCCCCGAAAATGGCTTCGCCTGCATATATAACATTTTGAAGTTGAAAATTTTCAATATCCCGCGGTTACCCATTCCTCCGGACAGTAATTTACCCCCAGAGCACTAAATAAAAGGACGGATGCATTTGGGACACGTGAAAGAAATAGTAAAAAGAGTCTAAATTTGCAGAGAAATGCATGATTTTTGAAAACTTCGCGTGTAGCATCATCCCTGGCCGCGTAAATTACAAGGTGTATGGTCGGTTCGTCACGATCTAAATCAATCGGGGAGACGCTCTCCGCAAGGTGGCGAAGAGGTAAAGTGCCCCCATAGGGTGGCTGTTCTTGCACTTTCGCTCGGAGAATTTCATTCTTCGCGAGATATTTTGCCCCGCGGGGCTTTAAATTTCACCCGTAGAACATGTTTTGGAGCCCTTTAGGTGCATCCATTGCATGCGAAAAACTTTCGAGAGAAATCAATGACCTGGATTTTTAGAGAATTAGGGGAGCTGGGGTGGGGGTTGTTTAATACGCGACGCGTGCAGTTGGTTAGCAAAAAATTGGTCAGCTATTGGATGGGCAGAAAGAACGAGTTGACGATGAAATTGTTTTTGTAGTTGTTTGTGACGATTGTGGTTGTGGAGGCAATTGACCTGTGGCTGAATGCCCAGCGCCGGAGGACATTATTTCCACTCGGAACGTTTAATCTCAACATTGAGAGCAGTGTCGCGTGAAGAAACTCCAAAGCAAAGTGTTTATAGGCGTGTGTAACACTCACTTTTTGGACTGGACAATTGGAGTGGTAACTTTTGGAATGGACCTCGTGGCTGTTTCATGCCGGGATATTTCATTTCGACGAATGACCGGTGGTCAGTTTTGGGGGTTAATAGAGTTTTGGGACGCAGGGATGGGAGATTGCTTCTTAATTGGGATGAGGACGGGGTTTTGGCGGTCCGGAGGGTTGAGTGAAAGGTAAATAGTCGGCTGACTGCAACTTGACAAATTTTCGGGGATATAACACCGACGTTTTCTCAACACAATGATCTGCTGTACACAATGGCGTTCCTTCGTTCCCTTCATTTCCCGGACATGATTTCCCCGAAAAAATTTCCCCGGACACAGTTTCCTTTTTGAATATATGGACAGAGCGGGAGGAAAGACAAAAAAATTGTCACACAGCAGTTTTGCGAGAAAGTCACAGTCTTTAATAAACAATAAGAATTCACACTTAATAACAAACTAATTTACAAACAGCACCAAGAAAAAAGAAGTAACGAGAGCCAAAACAACCACTTCTAATATTTTGTGGCGTGATGAAGATACTGTAATTTTAATTTATATTAGCAAGTAATTTGCTCTTCGCCTCGTGGCTCACTGTATACAAGTTGAATCTGGACTGAATGATTGAAAATTTAGGCGCGAATAGAATACAATAATCAACATTCAGCTGAAAACCCAACACAGTTAAACTGATATCCCCACCGCTAACTTTCCTCGTGCCGGTTATACGAGCGCAACTTCAAAAGAAATTCTGTCTGTCGAATTTTGTCCGGGGGAATTTTTTTCGAAGGAAGTTTGTCCGGGAAATTCGGTCTCGGGGAAACGATTCCTAGATTCATTTACTTCATTTCCGTCATTTTTTGACACATTCGATGTTTGGCATTAAGGTCGTCTGTACTTCTTCGGAGAAGAAGAAATAATATTAAATAATAATAATAATAATAGAAGAAATATCTAAATATTTAAAAAATTGTAATTTGCAAATTTAAGTGTATGGATAAAAAACATGTAACATACTGACAGTGTAAATAACCCATATTACGGGTTCCAATACTTTAAATAAATAATATTAAAAAACCTATTATGATCCAAAAATCCGAATATGCCATTTTTAGATTGTCAATTTCCGGACTTTTTGGATCAACTGGGTCGATATAACACAAAAAATCTAAAATTTAATTTTGAACGATTACAAAGCTTCCATTCGGACGCAAAAAATTCGTGAAATTTCAAATTTCACTGAAGATTTTATGGAATTACTTATTTTTGAGCAGTAAAAAGAAGCACGACGATAATTTCCTAATTGACTCAAATTTTCAATAAAAAAAAATTCAGTATTAATTGACGCAGAATTTTCAGTTAATTGAAATTTTTTGAATATATTTTTCTGAATTTCTCACCGATTGATCCACCGATTTGCATAGCACAATTGAACTGAAATTTGCAGGTTCAATGAAAAAAAAAAAACAAATTTCAGTGGAATTGTTATTTGCAAGAGGCTACTCACTTCATAATTGAGTGACACCCTGATTTTTAAATGAAGTCGATTTCGGGTGATTTTAGTGATTGCGGAAAAAAATGATTTCGGTGATTTCGAGCGTCACGGGAGGTGATTTCATGATTTCCGACGATTTCATTAATTCGAAGTCGGTGATTTCAGAAAAAATGAAGTTGTTGAAATCACGATGAATAAAATTTATAACAATAGAGGTCGTGTGAAAAGGGTCAACTTTTCGTATGGAGTTGCGACATTTCTCTATGTTTTTCTCTGAAGCGTTTAGACATCTTTCGTATGAAAACACAAATTTATGTCAAAATTTATGTATAGAAATAATTCGTCTAGAAAATATTTGTATAGAAATATCCGAATATCTCTCATCCGCATAAATACGAAAAACACAAAAGTCTAAATAGGACGAAGGATGTGCACAAAATGGTGAAATAAAAGAAAATGCTGTTCAGGCATTAGAAAAAGATGCAAAAAAATCAGTCAAGTGAAACTGAAGTTGTGAAGAAACAAAATTGACAAGCATGCGACTGACAATATTGAGTACAAGATTGTGCCAAGGGGGTATAGACGAAGCGGCCAGCAATAATGATGATTGGTTTTGGAATAATTTTTGGCCAATCTCGTCCGCGGCTTCTTTGAGTGACACGCCATCCCGTGGTCGCTGCACCCTGCCTCGTTCGACCACCCCTTTTACCCTCCGGACATTTTTATCCTCACGACTGGGTACGGAGAACTTTTTGTTTCACTCTCCTGTCGCTGCAGTTTTCGTGCATCCGGTTCTCCTCTAAAAAATGGCAGACAAAAAGGTAGGCTAAAAAATGCATCTGTTTTTTTATTCTTCATATTTTTTTCACTCCATATATTTTTCATTTTTTCTCAATTTCTTTCTAAAATATTTAGGGCTACTGCGTAGTATCTTGGAAAGACATGGCACAGGGGAGTAGTGACATACTCTTCCTGGACGTGAATTTTTACATTTGAATGGAACGAAGTGATCTCGAAATTCCGTGGAGATAACCCGCATTAAAATTAGAATAGGCAGAATAATGCGAGCACGGGAGAGGTCAGATATCATAATTCATTATTTCTACGTCTCAATTTTTCACAGAGTGGATAAATATCATGAAAAATTATTGATGGATAAGGAAATAACAGATTTGGGTAAGAATTTCTGGAGGTCGTGCACGGAGAGAAGTGTTGGATAAAAATTAATCATAAAATCACACAAATTTTAATGTATGGAAAAGTACATCGTGTACCGAAATACCAATTCAATTAACAGTACTTTTTTTGGAAGATATCTTACGATTTTTTTTGCAATAAGAAATATATCTTGCGTAGTAAAATTTCCCACATCGGTAGGGTAGTTTTTTGGTAACAAATCCAATTCTTCAGTCAATTTTTCTAATCTTGCCATGGAAGCGAGCGGCCAATAATTTACCCTACCCAACTCACCTACCGTGGGAGCGAGCGACCGAAAACCCACCCTACCCAGCCAACCCGCGATGGGAGCGAGTGACCAGCAACTCACTCTATCCAAACCACTCACCATCGGAGCGAGTGACCAACAATTCACCTTAATCAAGCCTCCCGCCATCGGAGTGACCGACCGACAATTCACCCTGCTCAACCCACTCGCCATGGGAGTGAGCGGCCAACAACTTACACATCCTACCCAATCAACCCGTCATGGGAGCGACTGACCAACAACTCACCCGACCCAAACCATTCACCATGGGAGCGAGTGACCAAAATTCACCCGACCCAAACCACCACCCATAGGAGCGAGCGACCAAGAATTCACCCTGCCCATGCCCCCGCCATGGGAGCGAGTGACCAACGACCCATCCTACCCAACCCACTCGTCATGGAAACTACTTACCCTACCCTAGTGGAAAAACCTGAGGCAGAGGCGTAACATGCCTGATCAGAATTTCGGATCGGACTTGATCAGTTTCTGATCGAGACCTGAACAGAATTTCCACTCGGGCTAGCCAACCCCACGGGAGCGAGCGACCAACAACGCACGCTACCCAATCCACCCGCCATGGGAGCGAGCGGCCAACAACTTACCCTACCCAATCCACCTACCATGGGAGTGAGCGGCCAACAACTTACCCACCCTACCTAACCACCCCGCCATGGGAGCGATTGACGAACAGCTCACCCGACCTAAAGCATCCAACATGGGAGCGAGCCATCAACAGTTCATCTTACCCATGCTCCCGCCATGGGAGCGAGCGACCAACAACCCATCCTATCTAACCCACCCGCCGTGCGAGCGAGCCCAAAAATTCGCGTGAAATTGCAATTTTTTTCCAACAGTGTACCCGATTAAGATTCCGTTCCAAATTATTACCATCAGTAATACTGAACTCTGAAGCGATATAGAACTGCGCTAGAATAACACTTAACAGTATTAACCCATTTTCTCACTCATAACGAAACGTTCACAAGTCCTCAGACCAGGATTATGACAATTCTCCTCACACTCACTCCCACAATTCATTTTCTCAACGAACCCACGGACTAATCACCAGCTTGAATGTTAATAGAAACCAATGTATCATCGAATATCCCTATAATCACTCTGAAACTGCCAATAATTTAATCATGTGCGAGATTAACAGGTGGTGCTCGTACAGTAAACTGCACCCGCCCATTATTATTTTCTACTCCTACAAAACTCTCCTCATTTCTCTCCCTCTCTCTCCATCGTTCCTCTATCCCGAGCATTGACCACACAAGCAGTTAAACCATCGTCCACCTAAACAAGTAAGGGAAAACGAATAAATTAAAAATAAAAGAATAGCCGTGCATTCATTCACGAAAGGGAATAAACCAAAGTGGCCCACGCGTACTGCAGTGGCCGGGCTGTTACAGTGTATATCAGAGGCAGTTACCGCATTGAGTGTGATTTACGGGTTCCCTGATTTACACTGATTACAGAGCTCGCCACGTCGCTAAAGCAAATAAACACCCCTCCCACATTTTTAAGGCCGCGTACGTGTGCACCAACACGAGGCGAAAATACCAATGTCTCAGTCTTTTTTATTAAGCAAGCCTGGTCGGGCCACATTGTACATCGTATACATCAATTCCCATTGATTGATTTTACTCGGGTATTAAATTAATCTTCTTTACCTCGTCGACGCGGCACAGCCTCAAAGGACCCCCAGGGCTCTCTGGTTACTACGATCATTTACGCATAAACTCCATTATCGACGCTCGTTCTGACTTAATCTCTGAAATTCATTCCTGTGAACACATGTTTGATAGGCCATTTTTCATTATCGCTTCGAGGGGAAATTTTTCGCTTGCGGTTTGTTAATTAATTTGGGGATTAATGGATTTGTTATTGTTTCGGCGAATGGAAATTGTTTTCGTATTTTTTTTCGAGGGTTTCGTGGGAATGGGTCGCTTTGATGATGGGGAATGTTGTTATTGTGATTGATAATTTCACGGCATTTCTGATTGTGGTTGGGGAATGATAAAAGTCAATTCGATGTATTTGGTGATCAGGTCGGTAGGTCTGAGAACAAAATAGTTGTTGGAGGAAATTAGCAGAATATGAAAACGAAGTCCTCGACAGTTCTGATAGAGATGTTTGTTGAAGTTTTGGGCCATTTTTCGGTCAGTTGCAGGAATTTATGAATGGAAAGAGAAGGGAATGGAAACTAAAGAACTCCTCGATGTCGTTGAGAAGACGCACAACGTTGACATGCGAAAGCAAATGTGCCAACATACACTCTCAGACTTCATCTGCAGAGCAATGATTGTGACTTATATAGTTTTGACATTTTCTTAATTCATCTAACAATTTAATGTACTTATAATACAATAAATTAACAATATGACGTAGTTCACTATTTTTAATTTCATGACCAGTAATATATGACAATTTTTTAGTATTAACTAAATCATATTTTTTTTATATTTGTTGTCATATGCGATGTCATAGTGGTATTTTCAGGTTAGAATGATCTTTACGAACCATCCATTCATTAATTTCCATTCTCGCGTATTGGATTCATGGGTAGGATTGAATTAATAACTCTGTGAATTTAATTTGACTGTGACTCTTTATGGGACCGGTAGTTTTCGTCCAATAATACTATTTGTCCAATTTTTTTCGTCCATTCTTCATTTGGTCCAATTTTGTTTTGGTCTAATAATTCTATTCGTCCAATTCCGGGGAAAAACGATAAAAACATGTAATACGTGCACAAAATTTAATCAATATATCAACTCAGGCTTTTCTGTTGTGGAAGGATCAATGGAAGTACAAGACATTAACAATTAACATGAAAAAAACTCGACGTCTGTGAACACACAATTAAATTTAAACATGAACTCCCTGAAAGTAGAATATATTAATAATTAACATAAAAACTGCTCTCATGAGAAAATTATGGAACAACTATTGAGGAAATTCGTGTAAATAATTTAGGAAAATTGTGATGGTGGTAATTAAAATATCAATGCCATTTTTTATTATAGGACGTTTATTGTGGCGGACCAAGTGGTTTTTGGATGAAAAGGTTTTTGGACGATTTGGGTCATTGGACTGAGTGAGTTAGGACAAAAATCCATTGAACAAAAAGGCATTGGACGAATGGTTTTTGGACCAAAAGTACCAAACCCACTCTTTATTCAGTCGCACGTAGAAGACGCATATCTTTACTCCAACTCCGGCAGTCGGAGACTAACTTCTGAAAAATAAGGACCAGTACATTGGACCACTTGGAATGCATTTTCTCTTTGTCCTTTGTTCTATGTTTTGGTCATAGTATTCGTAGTCGTCCGCCATGTGGTCGCCACGTAATATAAACACAGTTCTAAGAACCTCAATCTGAAGAATTTTATGTGGTGACAGTGGAATGTGTCGAGCTGTGTAGAAATTGATTTTTGAATACTATTTCGTTCCATGAAATGCAATATCGCGGATGAATAGTTCCTCCAATGATTAGCAAACTGGTAATTGAGAAAAATTTTATACAATTTAAATATCTGTTATAATAGTTTTAATAATTTTTTATATGATTCTCTTGAATTAGAATTCCAATAAAGCAGCTGAATATTGTAATTATGGGATTTATCAGGATGAAAGTCAATGAAACACAGAGAGTTAGGTAAAACTGAACTATTTATTTGAGAGGTCTTCACGCCTCTGCTCTCCTCGAGAGACTGACTGTTTAGAGAGAAACTGCAGTGCTCCTTTGCCCTCTGGCCTCCATGGTTTTCCCTTGTCACCATGTGTCGGACAAGGGTCTGTTGCTCTTGAAATTTGTATATGTAAGGGACACAGGCCCCACATGTATATAAACCGCTCGTAAAAAAAATACTGGGAAAGAGAAAATTATTTGGAATGTACGATGCAGTAGAGAAGAAAACAATTGAGTGATTTTGTAAATTCCAATACTGAAGTGGAATGCTCAGTGCGTTCGAAACGTTGTGGGCCTTCTCAACTACATCGAGGAGTTCTTTAGTTTTCATTTCCTTCTCTTTCCATTCATCAATTCCTGCAACTGGCCAAAAAATGGCCCAGAACTTCAATTAGCAGAATACTTTTGGAGGTGCATGAATTTTTTTATGTAATGTCGGGGTTTTTGAAAACCCAAATATGCCAACTTATCTGCATTCTGCATCTGAATAAATAAGAATTTTTTTTTTTAATTTCAAAATATTGCGATGAGTTATCGCCACTATTACAGACTTCTTGTGAGTGCCGTAACCTGAAAGGATGAAGTTTTTGGGAACGTAAATTACTTCATCCCATTTTCTTTATACTCTTCCCGTGGGGTCCACCGAATTATTAAAGGCTAAACTGCCTTTGATTTATATACGCAAAAGAGAGAGCCGAAGAGAGGCCAGAGAGTTTTTAACGTTGGAAAAAGGTGGTGAGGGCGTGGAGCACGCGCCCAAGCCAACTGTTACAGGAAGATTAATTTTATTACTTCCGGTTGAGTAATTATTGCATTACTTCAACGTGGAAAAGTTGCCTTCTGAGACGAGGGGCTACACCTTCCTTTCCTTACTTTGCTTTATTTTCACTTTTCGCTCATTTTTATTATATTCTTTGAAAAAATACTTGGAGGAGTTCATAGAAGGGAGAGAGATTGGTACTTACAGTAGAGAAAGCGTTAATTAATATTGAAATATTTATAGGAAACGAAAATTTGAATGAGCCGGTACAATCATTGATGGTTGATCAAAATTTAAAAAATTCTTTGCGTTGTTTCTGTGGAATGTACGTGGAAATCGGGAGTCCTTTCAATTATGAACGGGACAATGGGCTATACAAGCAATATAATTGAATTTAATTACAATTCACCAGAGAACATGATATTATTTATGAAAGGGTAATTAATATCAGCGGCACTTGGTACAATGTTATTAATTAATTATTTCATAGCTCAATAGAATCCAAATTTTAGTTGCGGTGAATTGAGGACTTTTATCTTTCCTTTTGGGTATTGGAGAAGAACAATATTTTTGTATGGAAAATTTATTAATGCACTGAGAGAAAAGTTGCGAAATAAATGAATTATATTTACTTGAGACAAGTAATTTTTTTTAATCGCTCAATGCTCTCGGTGCAGAGCGAATAAAATAGTAAATATTGTTATGTCGGAATCCGCATATAGCAAACGTTACCACTTTTGTAAGTATTACTATAGACATGGTAATGGTTACTATGGAGCATACTAAGCTCCTTAATGGTAATAGGTACTATGGACATAGCCGTAATTATTATGTTACATAGTAAGCTTTACTATGTTTAGATTGTCACTAATTTTCAGGGAAATGTTACAGATTTTCAGGAACCCACCTCTAACTTTGAGGAATCCATCACCAAATTCAGTGCTATACATCGTCGACCATCAGGGCCAAAAAATCAGGGACATGTCCCTGGAAATCAGAGACATGTTTCTGAAAATCAGTGACATGTACCTGAAAATTACTGAACTGTTCTTGAAAATCAAAACTTTTTTTCTCTATGTTAATTCTTAGGAACAAGTCGCTGATGTTCAGCAACATTTTACTAATTTTCAGAAACATGTTACTGATTTGCGGGAACATGTCAATAATTTTCAGGAATCTGTCATCATTTATTGGTGATACTGTACATTGATTAGCATCACCCTGATCAAAAGTGATTGTTATCACTAAATTTTGGTGATAGATTTCTAAAAATCGGGCGCATGTTTCCGGAAATGAAGGACATGTTTCTGAAGATCACTAACATATCCCTGAACACAGTGGCATATCTCTGAAAATCTAACTTTTCTTTCTTTACGTAATTTTCAGGAACATGTCACCAATTATTGGTGATACTGAACACTAACTAGAATCTCCCTGATCGTGGATGATGTATATCACTAAATTCGGTGATACATTTCTAAAATTAGACATGAGCCCCTGAAAATCGATAATATTACTGAAATTTACTGAAAATTTGATGTAATTTGGCACTGACTATTCGTATTAGATTGGAAATTCAAATAAATTAAGGAATTATCGTCTTTATGCTGCTTAAAATTCTGGAATTTTACTGAATGGTCAGACAAAAACCGGAAATGTCATAATTTTTCCTCCAAAATCGCATTCATGTCACTGTCCAGAACATTAGTAGTCAACTGTCCCTGAAATTTCATTTTTTTCTAACATTAACATTATTTTTGCACAATTTTATCATAAAATTATCGTAAAATTACCGTAAAAATTTATTAAAAAATCTCGATTGATTCGAGAGTTTACTTACGAAACTCGTTCATCATTGATGCACTCTCTAGGTGCTCTAACAATATTTCTTTTTCTAGCATTTACTGACTTTTCTAGCATTTATCGCCTGAATGCCGATTTCACCATAAAAAACTAACCCCCGAACACACTAGTGTCTAAAAATTGAGACTTTTTCTCTGTGGAATATTTGTTTTCCTGTGCAATACCTTTAGCTTTGTTCGAAACTAATATCGACTTGAACTCCTAGACCAAAATCCCCTCACTGCCCTCATCCCACCCCACCTCCACCCAAAAAACCTCAAAAACCCTAGAAACGGTTGAACTCCACCCCCGAGCGAATCCTCACGCTAGTCACGGCGCGGGGGGCGACGGGAAGAGTGAGAGAAAAAAAAGAGGGCGAGGGCTCTCCGGCGATTAATGAGCGGTGTTTGTTGTTAATTGCTACCACCATTAGGTTGGCATCATATCCCTCCCAGGCTCTTGAAAACATCGGTACAGTGCCAGTGCCTGGGAGAGTTGTGCTCATCACCAAGTGTGCGAGGGAGAAGGAGATGTGTACGCCCTCTTGAAAAACCCTCCCTCCCTCCCTTCCTCCCTCTCTCCCTCCCTCGTGGTCTCTCGCCGTGTATTATATCATCCTACGGAGGCAAAAGAGGAGGAGAGAGAGCTGGGCTCTTCTCGTAAGCCCAGAAAACGAGCGGGCATGTTAATGATGCCTCATCCTCTCTCATATTCCCCCCCCNCCCGCCCCGGCCCGCCGCCGCCGTCCGTTTCTTCGTTTCCCTCCCTCTTTTTACCACCCTCTGCCACATCCAACCGGCCTTTATCTTTTCCACCTCATTTGCGCACCACCAAGTGGATACCACCCGGGATACACTGCCACAGTCTGTCTATATTCTCGAGTGCGCGATGTTTTTTTCAAATGTCATTTTCTCTTCCTCTCTTTTTTCGACTTTTTTTCACTCTTTCCGTTCTTCAGGTTTCGCTTTTTTTGCCAGTGTGTGCACAACTCTATCCCACCTTTCTACGGACGGTTGCTTTCATTGCTTCAATGTTTGGTGTATATCTGATGGATGGGTTCAATAGAGTGTGGGAAAAAGGATTTACGCGATCTTCAGGAGCTTTTGAGAGGGCTTTTTTCTACTTCTTGGAGGGTTGCGTTTTAATTTGTTGGGCGAGAGGTCGTTTACAGATAATTGCGGGAGGTCAGGTTGAGGGAGGGGAGGGGGACAATTCTTTTAATGTCATGATGATTCGGTGAAATATGGTCGCGGTTCATGTATGAAAACATTTAATAGAAAACCTTAACGAATTCGCTAGAAAATTCTGTTGATCAGGGATGTCCATCAATATTATACACGGAGAGAATATTAAATTAAAAGATAGAATGTGAATATAGTTATCGAGGACCATAGGGGAACAACTTTAAAATTTGATTCATTTTAACCGAATTTTTACTCGTGCACGGGGAGAAATATTCAGTAGTAATACCCCAAGAGCTTCAAAATGATCGGGTATTTCCCGATGGCTTCGTTGCAAACAAATAGGGTGTTAAGTTTAGCAGGTTAAAAAATCCTGAGCGCTTGCCCGATTAATTTTGAATCTCGAGGGGTATTTGTCGGATTATTTTCCCAATCGGATTTTGGCCAAGCAGAGTGCAGTGGACAACATCAGGAGGTTAATTGGGGAAGATTTGAACAAATTATGTTAATAGAATAACCCAATTTGCAGAGACTGTCAAATATAAGATACTATCTTAAATGAGCCGAAAAAATGAAGAGCTACTGCAAAATATTCAGGTAATAGTATCTTATGTCATAAGGCGATAAACGTATTATCTGACGAATGTGACTTTATAAAGTCACATTCGGATTATAATCACATGAGTCAGATAATACTTTTATCGCCGTGTGACATAGAATATTTTACGTTATTGGGCCCGAAAACCGCGATTTAACCGAGCGAAGCGAGCGAAGCTTCCGATAAAAAATGTTCGTTATCTCAAGATGCATCTATTAAGTGTTTTAATATTTTTCTCTATTGGCAATAGTTAACGAGATAATCAAGGTTGCTTGTCCAACGGGAGACTAAGTTACCCCATCGTCGTATGGAAAAACGTCAATATCTCATAAACTACTGGAGATAGAGAAAAGAGTTACTTAACTGAATCGATGTATTTTGTCATGATGGGTATTCTGCATCTGAAACATTTTTCTCTATCTTCAACTAATTTTCCACAATTCTCTCGTGGGCGCGCTGCCGTCGTACGTGACTGCTAACGCGCCGACCGTATCTCTTCTAACCGCGATAACTCCTTAACTACAATAGTTAAGAGAGAAAGTCATACAACGTAAAATGTTTATTTTGGCATAAGGAACATTTTTCATTCGAACCATTTTTTCATATCTCTGACCGTTTTTGCGAAAACACGTTTTAAACAATTAAATTGTTATAAACAAATAGACGGCACCTGTTTTTGCAAAATGGTTATTAGATTCGTAATCAGCACCCTCGAAAACATAGATTACAGCAATAAAATCTAATGGACCTTTCAATGGACACAGGAATTCCCCTGGCGTATGGACTATTTGTTTGGTATTGCAGGATGCGAGTGAAAAAAACAGAATTAAAATAGAATTCTCGTTAAAATAGAATTTCAACGAGAATTCCCTAGAATTTTAGTAGAAACACAACAGAATTTATAGAGAATTCTAATAGATTTAGAATTTTTTTTTATAGCTAATTCGCAAAGTTTTCTATTGAATTTTGTCATACATGTTGATTGAGAGAAAGGGTAAGGTCTAGGATTTTTTTAGTGGTTTTTGATGAAAAAGTGAGAGGTGGGGGAGCTTTGAAATTTTAGATCATTTGGAGGATTTTATGAATTTGTTCGAAATGGGGTTTTGCCATTCTTATAGAAAAAGGAAATTTTATCGTGGTCGTAATCTCGGTTATGGGTTTTTTACGATGTGCAAGAGGCGTGAGCGTGAAGTTGGAATGGAGAACGGTGATATTCTGGGTAAAGTGCGAGGAGACATGCAAAGACGCCACGGAATGAATCCTGATCACGCACATTTTTTGTCATTGATATTGAAAAAAATGGGGAGGGAAGTTTTGAATATAATGCGCTCGGTTCATGATGAGATAATTCCAAGAAGTATTCATCAATGAATTAATGAAAATCAGAAAAGTTTTCGATGCCGAGTGGGCGAATGTAGAGAAACTTCCGGTTTTTGGATCTCAAAAAGAGTTAATTTCGAAATTTCATTTTTTTAATAGTTTCATTATGTAACATTTGTTGTAATGGAATATATTTGATTCAAGTATATTTTATACTCAAATGGGAGATGGATGTTTCAATTCCAGGATGATTATTTGGTATCAGCCCGGGTTGTACCAAGCGCTCTCAAGTGTAATATAAGGGTCAGACACTAAGTGTGACAATATAAGGGTCAAAAAGTGGCGGTTAAAAAATAAGGCTCGGAATATTAGATTCAAAAACTGAGGGCCTGAATGTAAAGGTGAAGGAATGAGGGTCAGAATATTAGGATCAAAAAATTAGGGTCAGAATATAAAAGTAAAAAAAGTGGGTGTCAGGCACTGAGGGTCATATAAGGGCTAAAAGCGGGGATCAAGCATAATATATGACTTATATTTAGATCCTCATTGCCTGACACCCACTTTTTTTACTTTTATATTCTGACCCTAATTTTTTGACGCTAATATTCTGACCCTCATTTTTTAACCTCCACTTTTTGACCCTTATATTCTGACACTTAGTGCCTGACCCTTATATTACACTTAAGAGGGCTTGCTACAACCCGGCCTGATACAAAACAATCATCTTCGAAATGAATACCCATTCCCCATTATACTCAATTGAGCTTTATTTTGTTTTCCTTGTAAGAGAATTTTCAAGCATTCATCGTCCAAATGTCGATTTCAATGAAAAAAATTGGTCCGCCGTTAGTCAGGCCACTAAGCACATACCCAAAAAAAGTCGGTCTGAATCAGACCGAGAAATCGGTCTGAATCAAGTTGGACTCAATCATGCCGGGAATCGACTTGATTCATGTCGAGATGACGGCATGAATCCAGTCGGACTCGGACAGATGCAAACCAGAATATCGGTCTGATTCAAGTCGATTTTTCGACTTGATTCAGACCGATTTCGGTTTGATTTAGGTCAATTTTTCGGTTTGATTCAAACCGATTTGTCGGTTTAATTCAAACCAATGTCGGCTGGACCCGTTTCTACTTGAAATAAACCACTTTTCGACTTATATCAGACTCGGAATTCGGATTGGTCTAGTCCGAGTCACTCGATCTGAATCAAGTCGAAAATCGGTTAGAATCAAACCGACGTCGACTTGAATCAGTGCTTTTTTTTGGGTGGCACTAGTAATAATAATGTTATAATTAATTCACATCATCACTTAAACATCGTGAAATTCATCGATAGTTTTATCAACGTCACTCAACGCGTGTTGTACACGTGAAAATTCTCGTGATCTCGTGACACATAGTAAGGGAGCGTAGGAGGGGTCGTGAGGAATAGGAAGATAACGGCTGAGAGGACCAGCTGGTCTGCGACAACGGGTTGGGGCGGAGGGGGTGAACGAGAGGGGGTAACATTGTAATTTCAGATAAGCGTCTCCCAGGAGACACGCATTGTGCTCGACCCTTCTCCTTGCGAGCGTATATACGTGCGATTGTCACGAGGCAGTGATCGAGGGTATATATGTGCTCCTTGTCTGGTAATATATCCAAGCGGAAAATCTAGATCGATTAGAAACTATTGGAGAATCACGCACTGAGAAAAACGAGTGGGAAATTTTTATTGTATTAATATTGTATTCCTTTTTCACTTCATCTAAACTGAACATTCAAGGACATTGGAAGATTCACCGAATGTTAGATGGTACGCAAACAATTTATGTATATTTTTGTTATCTTTTTTTTAGCAGAATAAACCATTTGGTTTGGATGGGTTAATAATAAAAAAATTAATATAGTGTAGTTTTTTTTTATAATAAATTATGAATGTGCTTCCCAATGGTCATTGTGGACATCATCGTTTTATATAATATTTTTTTTATTCATCCATATGCATACCCTCTTGGGTCTTTACATGTTGTTCCCATCCCCTTTTATCTGCGTTACCATGGCCGACTTATTTTTCCCTAACTGCATCCATTCGGACAAGAAGCGCCAGGGAAACCATGGAAAACCTCAGTCGTGCAGCCGGCCGATATTGCAGGGATTTTATTGTGGCCATCGGTCACACTGACTCGATGGGCACAGTAGGTCTCTACATTCGTGCCTAGCGCCAGTAGTCGCACGCGGAGATGTGGGGCTAAGCGGACACCCATCCAAGTACTGGGCAGACTAACGGCTGCTTAGCTTGGACGATCGCCAGAGCCGTACGCTACCCGCGTGACAACTACTGTCACAATTCATGTCATGTTATTAAATTCAATGAAATGTATTCTTTTATCAATTGAGTTATATTCCTAATTTAGTTAAACGAGAACGAAGGCGCGCTTGACAATTTGGTAGATTTTATATGATTCATCGCGTTCATATTCAATTCACGGAGAGAAATGTTCAGTAAAAATTACGGAACTCATAATTCACTCACCCATTACGAAATCGACTCGGCAAATTTAAGTGACAGTATCGTAATTTTTCACAGGAGATTCAGATAAAAATTACGGAACGCCCCGGAAAAATTCCGTGACAGTTCCGTAAAATTTCCTACAACCACATTTCACTCCGGAATTACGTAAATTTTATTGAATATTTCTCTCCGTGAAGTTGATTGGAATCAGTATATTCTTTCACGTATACGAATTTCTATAGTATTCCTAAGGAGAAATTCGTCGAAATCTATGAAAACTTCAATTGAGAATTATAAATTAAAAATTATTTATTAATTTTTAATTTTTAATTCAAAATTCACGTAATAAATAATTCGATTTTTAATTATTTATCATTAATTTGAGTTGAAATTTTTTAGTGAACTGAATTTATTTTAAATTAGACAGATTGAGTGAAAACGAAATGAATGTAAAATTTAATATCGCCATACATTCACATAGTAAATAATTAAAAATTCACGTTTTCCGCGATAAAATTTCTAGCGCCGGCACTGGAATTTTTTCCTGACCGTCACTTTGCGCCTCTTTTCCCGTGCTAGCACTAGAGTTTTTCTAAAAAATTTCTCTCCGTGCATCCTGTGTGTTTTCTGCATTGATTAAACTTCAGTTCTTCATTTCAAGAACACCAGAGGCCTCGTTTTGTGCCTGTGTTTTTTCCCGTCAAATGAATTTGAAAAGACATTCGCAAAGAAACATCAATTATTCTGAGGTATGAGGATATACCTCAAGTGTCGCAGAAAATGAACGGCTGGGGGAAATGCACGAAGTTCCGTTCAATTTAAATGAAGTTGCCTCCGATTTCTCATTATCTCTCGTCACCGAGGTGCGATCAATGGAGAGCACACGACATATCGAGTATATACTTTACACCCCCGCCTCAAGTGGTCTGTATGTGTTCTCGGAGCAATCCCAAATCGTGATGATAAAGCGACGATGATAGATCCCCTGGGGGTGAGAGCACAAGTGGGGAGAGCGAGTGGATGGGGGCGGCACGTGATGGGGGTGAATCAAATTTGCGATAATATTTGCATTCGTTTATAAAATCATGGAGTGGTCTAAACAAAAATGTGATTCACTTCTAAGAATCAAATTTTACTCTAAATTTAATGCGTTTTTTAAATGCGTTTTTGCTTCCGAATGGGAGCATTCTGTTCGTCAAATCTGAAATTTCCATTTTTTTTATGTGATGATGACTAATTTTTGGTCTCCGGAGTTCGAATATGCTGTTTCTAAATCATGTCCGTATGCATGTATGTTTGTATGTACTTATGTATGTGAGTTTTTTTTCAAATTCAGTTTTTCCACTATCATTCAAAAAATAATCAACGAAATCTTTTGAATTATGGCTTAAAATATTCTTTTGGATGTTATTTCGGCCGAGTTTCGAAGACAGTGGTGATCGAATCATTTGATTTGAAATTATAGCCTTAAAAATTATTCAATCGAGGTTTAATCATGGTTTAGTCGGGGTTTAGTCAGGGTTTATTCGGAGTTTATATTCAGGTTTATAATCAGGGTTTTGTTGAGGCTTAGTCAGGGTTTAGTTGGGGTTTAGTCAGGGTTTAGTCGGGGTTTAATCGGGGTTTAGTCAGGGTTTGGTCGGGATTTAGTCGGAGTTTAGTCAGGGTTTAACCAAGGTTTCGTCAAGGTTTAATCAATGTTCAGTGGAAATTTAAACCAATTTAATTTTAATTTAGTCGGCGTCTGTTAGATGTTTAACCAGGGCATATGAATCTCATATTATACATTTGGGACATTTAGGAGTTATATTACGGTTTCATGGTTGGTATATGTTCTTCCCCAATTTACAATTCAGGAGCAAATTGTCAATTTATTAGCAAAAAAGTTATAAGGAGACTTTTAAGGAGAAAAATAAAATTTAAATAATTTACTTACGACCGAGGAGACATCAACATTGATGTATCAGGATCATTAACTCTGGTGATATTAAATTTTACATTCATTTTATTTTCACTCAATCTGTCTGTCTGAAATTATCTTTAAAAAAAACTATTGGATTTTCCTGAGATTAAACTTCAGGAAAGATCCCTACTAATCTGAAATTAATCACAGAAAACCGAATATGCACTTTTCTTTATTTAATTCGATTAATCCATTCGGAAGCGAATTACTAATTTTTAGCAAAAAAACAATACTTGATTTAGACCTATGCAATGCCATTTATTTATTGAAAAACGGGAAAAAAAATTTCCCCCGACGTGAACCGCCCCTTAAAATCATCAAATTAATTTCTCATTTCATATCGCCAAAACAAAAAGAAATGGGAAATTTTTTCGTCATTAATGTCATTTCTGAAGAGAGCGAAAGGGTTATCAAATTCTGTGCTTTGAAATAGGATGGATAATAACGCTGGACGTTGCCCGCGGCACTTCATATGGACGTAAAATCCCAGTACAGCTCATTATTCAAGCGCTGACCATATTCCTAACATGTCTCAAGTTCTACAGAAAAAGGAAAGAAAAAAATTAACGGGGGAATATTATACGCACCACGTGGCGCGAACGTGTCCTAAGGCGATCGTGTGTGGCGACTGAGGTGCAAGGAGACGATACGTGTGTATATTTTTCGGCTGCCTGTTGCAGCGCCTGTTTTATATCTTCTCCTTCTCTTTATTCCTTAAAGGGCCCACCTATGTGCCCCGCACTTCGTCGACTATTATTTTCTTTTTTATCGCATTTCATTCTTTCTGCTGACAACCCGCGGTGCTTTAACTGCAAGGGAGAAAATTATGGGAATTGGGGGAATATTTTGCATAAATGGGAGCGATTGTATTCTCTTTATATTGAATTTGATTAGATATTCCTGTCAAAAGAGGAAAGGATTATGGAAATTTATGGAGTGAGTGAGAATTTCTCTATCGAAGTTGATTTTTTGCTTCCGAAGGGAAGTTTTGTAATCGTCCAAATTGAAGTTTTGAATTTGTTGAGTTATATCAATCCTTTAGGATCCAGAAAGTGCGAAAATGCTATTTTTAGACTCCGTTCCTGTGTATGTGATTTATATGACTATGTGACATCGAATTTCTCTGATGTTCCCTGACGAATCCATGGAGTTTAATATATTTTTTTAATTAGGAACTGTTGAGTCCTATTCATTGACGTTAATTAAAATTTAATTCATCTATCAATATTTAGATTTTGACAATTTTTAAACAAATCTACACCTAAAAAAAATTGCTTATTTTAAGGATGTTTAGCCAAAACCCATATTATTCGCCATAATTTTCATACTGTATCGTATCCCAGGTTCATCTTTTAGCCACACATTAGTAATAATCTTAATCCTTTCATCGGGGCATCCTAGTGAGAAATAAATTTCTGAAAATCACTTCTTGTAACATTACGCTTAGGGAAGAAACGTGAGCGTGTGAACTTTGATCGAGATGTTGCATGCGTTGGACACTCAAGATATTGAAAAAAAATACAAGCCATTTACTTTAGACTATGGGGAATCTATCGCTGGCGAGAACAAGTAAGGGACCGGGCCATATAGGCGTAATATCTTCGATTGATTTTCGAATTCCTCTAAAAAAAATTTGACCGCCATTACGAGTTGAGCAACGCGACAACACCGCACAACAGCTGATCGAAGTCGGTAAAGTCGGTGACGATAGTTCAGTGCTGGAAGCATATGGACACGTATAACACACAAACATTCATCTCCCTGTTACAACCCCACTACTAGCCGAAGCGTGCGATGTTGTCGATCAAAATTCGACTGTTACTACCGCAGTCTCAAATTCGCCACTATTTATGAACATTTTCTTTAATTATTGTTTTTGCGACCGGAAAAGTACGCTATAACACTTCTAATTTGATGAGAAAAATAATTTGTAACATGAATGATTTATTTAGTCAATTTTATTTTTCGTTCCAACTCAGTTGTCCACTTGATAGGTTAAACATCCTTAAAAAGAGGAGAGTGCATTCTATTCGGAAGCAAATTGTTAATTGATTAGCAGCAATAACTGCACGCATATATAAAAAATGCAATTATCCACTTGCTTTAAACTGAAATTTCCCCCAATAACTGATATTCAAGCGAAATCGAACGTCTGGAGATGAAAATAATTGGCCTAAAAATAAGCGATAAATACAGACTGGTCATTGCTCGTCTGGATAAATTCTCAGACGTTATATCGCGTGTTCTCTCGTCCCAAGAATTTGCATGTTTCAACGGAATTCATTGCACAGGTGTGCATCATGCATTCTTAACTGATCCCCTGCTGTTTCATCGCCGGACGAATTTAGTCGTTCAAATCCATAAAAAAATCAGTTAATCATTTTTATTATCGTGGACTTTTACGTAAAGGAGATGTGTTCTCGGAATTTAATAAAATAAATTGATTTTAAATCATTCATTGGTATTTACAATAAAAAATAGGTACTCAGTTTATCAATAAATGGGTTCATACTACTAGGGAATAACTAATGCATGAAACTTTCTTTTTCTCAAATTATACAAGTGGACAATTGCTTTTTTTTATAAATGAGTACAGTTATTATGTTTTTTCTAATCGTGAAATTGAATTTACCGACTTTTTTTAACTGTTTCCACCTATTAGTTTTGATAATGACAAATGGGTGTATCTCCAGGACACACCTTCAGATATTAATACAAATTTTGATAAACGAATAAACTGAAATTGCACCTTCTCCCGCATTTTTCATAATTAAGAAGTGGAAATTTCATATCCGATTAAAAAAAAATTACAAAAAAAATACTTTGTGGATTTTTGTCAAGTTGATTTTGCGATTTAGCTAAATTTGATTCTCTACTTTTGGGTGGCAGGAGACAATTATGATCTACAAAATAAAATTGCGGAGGAAAAATCGCGCAGAAAATAGTATTTTTAATTTTTGAAATCAAATCAAATCCAAAATTTCCATTTTTTTGTGTCGTGCTGTCTAATTTTGATCTCAGGTGTTCGAATATGCTGTTTTAGATCATGTCCGTATGTATGTATGTATGTGAGCGTTTTTTTCCAATTTAGTTTTTCGACGACCATTCACAAAAAAATCATCGAAATCTTTTCAATTATGGCTTAAAATATTCGTTTGGATGTTATTTCGGTTGAGTTCGAAAATAGTGGCCATCGCATTATTTACTTTGAAATTACAGCCTTGTTAGGGGGCCAATCTTTGGCCGACATAGGCCCCACCCTGGGCTGACATTGGGCCGCCCCTGGCCCGACATTGGCCCAACCCTGGCTCGACATTGACATGGCCAAGTCACAGTCAAGTCAAAATTGAACTTTTCTACTAATCTGAAATTGATAACAAAAAACGAATATACACTTTTTTGTTTTAATTCGATTAATCCATTCTGAAGCAAATTGCTAATTTATTAGCAGAAAAACTATACTCGATTGACACCTGTGCAATGGGCCACTTGCTTCTTCTCCAAAAATGAAAAAGTGTTGTTCCCGGGGTGAACCTCCCCTTAAATTTCAGAGACCACAAACCTTCCATTCGTCAGGTAAATTAATTTTTAATACACGGAGAGAAATGTTCTGTAAAAATTTCGGAAGACACAATTCGCTCACCGATTACGGAATCGACTCAGAAAATTTAAGTAACTGTATCGTAATTTTTCACAGGAGATTCAAATAAAAATTACGGAACGCTTCGGAAAAATTCCGAAACAGTTCCGTAAAATTTCCTACATCCACATTTCGCTCCGGAATTATGAAAAAGATACGTAATTTTTATCGAATATTTCTCTCCGTGTACGAGCAAGATTTAGCGTCCCTGCGTACCGATTCATCTTCAAATTATCACATGTCAAAAATAAAATGTCAAGAATTTTTTAATACATGCCTGACTCTATTTATCAAAGTGCTCATATTAATTTGACTCCCGACAATCCACATTTCTCCAATGATTTATACGGCACATGTTTGTACCCTAAAACAGATTCACTGTGGTTGTACATGTCACCAGATTGGAGGGGTGTTTTTTAGGATATTCCGAGGCTATGTGACTTAAAAACCCTCCCTCTTGTAACCACCATCCACCCAACAATCCTCGAGCGCTCTCGTGTGGTTCCCCTCGAGAGGAATTTGGCCTCAAATTAAAAGATCTTCGGTGCCTTCCTCTCCCCCCGCCATTGGATGAAATCCCGGTGGCGGAGAAGTATTGGGGTGTGCACCAGTACTCCTCTGTTCCTTTCTCTTTCAAAGGCATTACGAAAAAAATACGTTCATGGATACGTGCGATTCCCCCAATATATTTCGTTTTTTATATGTAACTGCGAGGACTGATGACCGAAGGCGGAGGATAAATACTCATATTGCGGATTTTAATTAAAAAGAATTATCGCAAATGACTTGGGGTTCTTCAATAAAGTTTATACCGTGAGTCTTGTCAACGGATATTGGGTAATATCGTAAATATAGGGGATTGCATTGTGTTGATGGGTTGAAGGGAAGGAAATGAAAGTGTTTAGTGTGTAATGTCTTTTGGGCAGAGGAAAAAATGTTTTGATTTTCAGGGACATCACTGATTTTTACGGTTGATATTTTAACTTTAAAAATTTGATCCCTTCGTTTGTTTGCAAAGAACCGATCGGAAAATACCCGATAGTTTTGAAGCTGTTGTGTTATTACATATCGATGACTCCTACGCTGAGAAAAAAAATTTCTAAGAAATAGAAATTCTATGATTGATCCAAATCGTTCATCGATTGAATAGTCGCAACAGAAAATGCTATTGTAAACCACAAATATCGATTTGAGCTAAACCAAAATTGGATTGTATGAAATCGATTTTGTTATAGTATAGTATATTTTGTTTATTCTATCGAATTTAGAAAATACATGCTAGTTTTGAGGCTTTCGCGGCCATTATTAATGACATTATTGGCTTCCGGATGGATGCCGCGTTTGGTTTCAGCATTGCGCCGACGTTTCGCAAATATTGCAGTCTGCATTGCATCTTCAGGGCTATGAGCTCCGATTCTGAGCTCCGATGTTTGGGGGTTGTCCTTATATGTCTTCCCCTGTGATGGTGGGGGAAGGGGAAGAGGGGGGGGGGTCAGCCAATCGTATGGTTTTAATTGATCAGCTGGTCAATTAAAAAACCGGGAGGACAGTTTTCCAAATGGGGTTCACTTAATATCCTCTGTCCCTGTTGAGGTTGTTAGGGTTTTTATGGATTTCCAAACCCTCTCGGTATTTCCTTTCGAAATACATGTTGTTGCGACAGAATCGATTTCATACAATTCAATTTTGGTTTAGTTCAAACACTTCGGATTTGGCGCAAATAATTTTTTTTTCACAATTGCAATGGAAAAATAATCAGTTCAAATGATGAAGAATTGCGTTTGTCGTAAACAAGAAACTGTTCACTGCGAAAGTCTCGCATCAATGAGTATCCAACAATATGTTCCTCATAGACCCAATGAACATTTTATTGCATCTATGAATTCTGCTTTCAATTGAACAGATATTCTTTTGCGGGATATCGTGACGCTGATAAAGTGGATAATTACATGCTTTATTCGAAGAAGATATCTGATAATACAGACATTGATTTGTATGTACTGAAAAATAGATAGTAGCAAAAAAAAAGTTTAGATAACTGATCTCATTCTTTTTCAATCGAAAACATTAAAATTAAATCAATATTTGTGTCTTACAATAGCATTTTCAAAATAATGAAAGAATAGCCATAAATCAAATTTCTAACCTTGTGTTTTGATAGAATCAATAGAATGGCAACCTAAATGGCAATGAATTGCAAAAATCACCAATTGAATACTGAAAATATTTTAAAAGGGGATGACCGACACGGAGAGAAATGTTCAGTAAAAATTACGGAACTGACAATTCGCTCACCGATTACGGAATCAACTCAGAAAACTTAAGTGACGGTATCGTAATTTTTCACAGGAGATTCAGATAAAAATTACAGAACTCTCTGGAAAAATTCTGTGACAGTTCCGTAAAATTTCCTACAACCACATTTCGCTCCGGAATTACGGAAAAGATACGTAATTTTTATTGAATATTCCTCTCCGTGGACTAGAAAATGGAGAAAATTTGTTTTTCTTCATTTGTGTCGGTGAAAACTCGGAATCACTGTTTTTTCTTCGAATATGGGCGGGATATGAATATTTTGGAATTCAGTGACCCTCGTGATCCTCATTCTGACCTTGGCGACCCCTATTTTGACCTTCGTCACCCTTATTCTAACCCTTATGACCCCTGTGGCCCTCAATTTTGTAGTTTTAGTTTCGAGTACCAAATTTTCACCACCAGAAGTCGACTTGGATTTTTATAATATAGAGAGATAATCTTCATCTGGCGTTTCTTGGTAACGGAAAGATAATTTCTGAGGAACAACCATCAGGCATAATTTGCATTTATCAAAATTTCTCTGTTCTAATTTATGACGAGAAATATGATACAATATTATTACATAATGAAATGTATGAAAGTGCTTCATAACAAACATTATAAATTTCCATCAATTCCCCGTGGTCAAATTCCGGAGGAAAGAGTGATGGATGGAAGCAAGGGATAGTGGACGAATGAAATAATGAAATCTCGAGATTCTGTGGTGGATGAGTGAAGGGGCTAAAGAGCGGGGAGGGGACTGTGAAGTGCTGTTGGACGACTAAGAATTTCAATTTGCGGTCAGGAGGGTGGTCCGTGAGAATGGGGGATGTCAACGGATTCTGGAGATATCGAGACTACAACCGACCTTTGCCGAAAACACAGGGGACGACTTCGAGGGTAAAAAAGAATGTGGGGTGATGATCAGGGTGAAAAAATGACTGGTTGGATTCAATCTCATTTCATTGTCTCATCAGTTGTGATCGTTCAATATTCAGGGGCAGTGAAAAATTGTTTCTTCGCATTGTTCGTGGAGAGAACGGGATGGGATGGATCTTATTCAACTTAATAAAATGAAATCAGTGAATTATACGTGATAGAAGGAAATGATGTGCAAAGGAATTGTGAATTGTGAATGAAGAAAATCGTTTTGAAAACAACAGACTGCAAAGACAATTACCTCTCGTCGGAGAATCTCTTCCCGGAAAAATAATTTATACTCAACTCCCGTAATTCATCTGTTGATTCTACGTATAATTGACGTGATCAAACCAACATATAAAAAGGCAGCGTAATTTCGATCTTTCTCAGTATTTTTCAATCCCCATCAAACTGCGCGGTTTGATGCTTGTCAGGTGAAATCCAAAGGAGAAAAATGAAGCTACTCTGGGCATCTGTCACTCTTTTATTAGCGCTACTGTCTATTGCTGGAAGTCAAGGTGAATGTCAATGCAGCAATAAAAGAATATTTAGAGAAGAAACGATGGAAAAAATGTATCCTCTGTTGTAGAATACTCTTCGCAAGGTTCAAACCCAGCCCCCAACAATGGATATGGCGCGGGGACCGGATATACTGATGGATACTACGACGGCTACGCTAATAGATATAGTTACGAACAAGGTTATCTAATGGGGAGGCAAGAACGAGACAGAGGAAGAGACAGATCTCGAGGTAGAGGAGGACGTCGTGACTACGATCGCCGTGACTACGATCGTCGGGACTATGATCGCCGGGACTATGATCGCCGGGACTATGATCGACAGAACTATCAATGAAGACACTTGATTATTAACAATTTATCAGAACAAATTTGACCCTCAATTTTGTGGGAATTGTATGCCTGAGAAGTACTCCCAATAAACGAATGATAAGAACTGAGTTCTCATATTGGCTTCAATGCGCTACGCTGATAGAAAAAATTATTTTTATTGAGATGTTTCCTTCTTGAAATAAGCAGTGTATAGTTGAACCAATTTCAAATAAATGAGATCTTACGGCGAATATCAATTATTTCTTCTTGAGATGCATCCATTTGAATCAAATAAAATAGTCCTTGGCGTCAAGTCACATGTATTCACCACAAAAATGGAAAAGTTCTATTTTTTTAACCTAATATAATCTCCAGTCGAGAAATTTTCTACTTTCATGAATTGATGAAAAATTCGTATCTAGGAGATGATTACATTGGGGAATGAATTGAATGTTGTTTTCTCGAATGAAGCCGATGTTTAAGGATTGACGTAAGCAATTTTGGCGGGAGTTTTTCACAAGGGTAAATTTTTTTATGGTCAAACGCCATGAAACTTTGGCAAAATGTTATTTGAACCATTATAAGATGATCGATCTATCGCTTAGCTCTTTTTCATATTGTCGATATCAACTAAAACATAAACCAAAAAAATCGATATTGACAATATTGACGAAGAGCTGACCGATAGATCGATTATTTTATAATAGTTCAAATAACGTTTTGCCAAAGTTTCATGGCATTTGACCATAAAAAAATTTACTCTTGTAAAAAAGATGCTTACGTCAATCCTTAAATTGAGCTTTCCGTACATCACATTGAACGAAATTTGTGATACCCAAGTTTGTGTTGAATTGCCGTAATCTGTGATTCTGTTATTGTAAACTCATGCGATTTTTTTTAGTCAAGAAGTATAAACTTCTTTCAACTCAACGACATCTTACTACAATCTCACAGCTTTTTCCGCGTAACAATATTCATCCTGATTCGACATACGAAGTGCTCACTTCAATTATAATTTACTCGGAACAACGTGTGATCGTGTTGATTGAGATAACAACGTATTTAGTCATGAGAATAATTTTGAGATTTGAGTAAACCAACGAATTCCCGGAGCTAGCAAACTTTTGGCCGGAAAGAAATCAAATACTCTCACTATTGCGACAAATAAAAGCAACTTCAATTCTAGAGAAGTTCGATTTCTCCCAATCAAATGTATCTCAAGAAGAGATAACTGGTATTCACTGTGAAGTTTGTTTGAAAATTAACAACCAACTGATGGTTGGTTCAAATAAAATTCTCTTGATAACATTAATTTTTTCTGTCAATGTATAGCTGATAGGTCGACAAATCAATTTTTAAAGGAAAGTAATTTGGAAAAATTACTTGATACAGCAGTTGGACTTAACGTGGACTAATGTCTTATATTCATCCAATGATTGTTGTCATCTCCATGATATTAATTGATTTAAGGGGAGATTACTATGAGTTTTAAAGTAGCTCTACCCTTCGGCCGGGCTACGTTGTACTTTTGGATATTTTCAGTTTTTAAATTTTTCAACTAAATTGCATGGAAAAAATTGGAAAAAATTCATACCCAGTCAGTATTATCTAAATTAAATTTGGCAAAATATTGATATTTCTTCAAACATTTCCCTTTTATAATTTAATAAAAAAATAATTTTATAATTTTATAAAAATCTTGTTTGCAAAACGGTGGATTATTTTTTATGAGGTGTCAAAAAAATTCTTGATTTTTTCACATCTAATGAAAAAAAAATTAGATTTTAATCTTTGATTACAATGGAAATGTTGATTTTCACATGAGACACTGGGTTAAATCCAGATTTTTAAACAGTTCTTCTTTGAAAAACCAAAACGATAATTAAATTGAGAAAAAAATTAGAATTCCGAATCTAATCGAGTTTTCTGCAATTTCTTTGCAGTTTTCCATAATCTTTGAATTTACCGTAAGGGTCGAGCTACTTTAAAAGTCGCAGGCTATTGGAATGAGATTTCTCACACATTGAGGATCGATTATATACATCTAAAAATGAGTAATTAGTGCAAAAAAATTAATTGTTTATTGTCCGTTTGCCCCGCAGACGCTTAAAATGTTAAAAACAGTCCAGGGCCTCCAATTTTTGAGCTACAGAGGTTTTTTTTGAGAAATGAGTGAACCATTTGAAAAAAAAATGAGACGCCATAGGTTTGGAACACATCTTCTTCGACTAAGACGCCTGAATATCTAAAATGCGTCTTAACGTCTCAATTTAGGGTACTAAAAAGGAGACGAAAGTGTCGACATTTTATGCACTAATTTTTCTAGTGTATGATTTTTCGGGCAATCTCATTTTACGCCGTGTCCTATTATCCCCCTTCGCCCCTATTCTTCGAATGCTCCTACGATTTTCCCCAATTAGTTGCATGATTTTTTTCATTAGTCGCATGCAATAAATATAGGAAATAAACCTGTAAACAAGTTCTTTCACTGAAAAATAATCACGTTTTTTCATCACCTGAAAAATACAAGTAATAATTGTGGCCAATTGTGTGCTGTTGAATGAACGCTTCCTGAAAGGGGAAAATTAAAACTCCTCATTACCGCAATTTGTGCCTTGCGATGGAAAATAATGAACATAATTAACTAGGCGTATAAAAGACTGAAAATTTTCTGTTTTTCCACAGTACAACTCACACATCATTAACTTCGAATTTACAATTTCGAGAAGGAAATGGGAGGCAAAAATATGAAACTGCTGCTGATGGTCTGTGTAATCGTTGTGGCACTAGTGGCTACTGTTCAGAGTCAAGGTAAATTATTAAAGAATTAAAATAATATGAAAGAAATATCTTGTGATCAGCCAGAAATCGTTTTCATGACGGAATTATTTTAGGTTACGGTCGGCGAGAATATGGTGGCAATGACTATGGACGATATGACGGATATGGCAGAAATGGATATGGACGAGATGATGGATATGGTGGGAATGGTTATGGACGTGGTAACTCTTATGGTGGAAATGGCTATGAACAGGGTTACGGAGTTCCTGGTCCGGGGAGTCCCAGTTTTACTCTCATGCTCTGAATAGAGCTCTCATGAGCAAGGAACAATGGCTCAATCATGCGAGGAAATATTTTTACGTGCACTGACAGAAATATCGGGATAATATCACAAAATTTTTTTTTTGCGTCAAATATCTCATCTCTTGAGGATAAAACGCTTAGGATAAGAATTCCGCATAATGACTCGGACCGTGTATGAATCCTGTGAAACGTTCGTGACTTGACCACGACTACTTGGCGATAAAGTGACAATTTTTTGCCTCAAGAAATCGTTGATTTCGTGTCAAAAGATGAAAAAATTACTAAAAATACTAAAAGCTTCGATTCTGACTTTTATATTGAATGAATACAGAACTTATGCAGCGGAGACCATTCAGATATTTCTAAGATATAATTGTCACTTGCTCTCAATCGCAATGAGTCTGAACGAAAGCAAGAAAATCTTTTCCTTCTCTCAAACTTACTTTGTCCCTTCAGTAATATTATCTAAGTTCCAAAAAAAAAATGTATCAATTTTTCATTCAGTATCATCCTCCTTTTGCCCGGACACCGTTTTTTTCTGAAACCTACCATGAATTGATCAAATATGCATGCGATGTTCTCCACTCAAGAAATTATTTTTGTCATATTATGTCGATTTTTCTCTCAGTGTATCCAAAAGTGTGAAAAATAATGATGAAATATGAATGGATAGAATGAATCGAATTGATATGGAACTTCTGTGCATACGAAATCAAAGCACTTAATAAATACCATACCAGGAAGACCCACAAAATTTGGTTTATTTCATCGAGTTATCCTTTTTGTGGTACAATAGAACTTCCATAACTGCTCACCTTCGTAAGTCGATTCTATACAAATTATTGGCTATATCCTCTTCTCATGAGAGAGGCCAGGTCTATTCTTGAACTGAAATCGTGCGTTCGATTTCGATAGGTCGCATGCGACTCGTGGTACGCCTTATGGGCCGTATGCGACTTGTTGAAGTCGAACGTACGATTTCAATTCGAGAATAGGCTCGCAGTACCATGTCTTCTCTACACATTCGTTAGTGCTAGAGATGCAAAATGACCGTCATTTTTTAGATCGTGTCATATGACCAAAAAATGACGGTCTTGTGACGGTCATGTGACGCACAAATTTTCCAACTACAGATGATTATCACAAATCATTTGTAACCAAATTGTTGTCAAACCATCTATATAGTTGCATAATGACGGTCATAACTAATTTCCAATTTGTGACGGTCATGAATAAAATAAAATAGTTTCATCTATATGGATGAGAAAAAAAACGTGATTTCCATTTCAAAATGCGGATTAAACCAATACAAAAGGAATTCAACTGAAAATTGACCGAGAAAAAAATAAAGTTTCATCTATATAGATAAAAAATGACTGTCATTTTTTCTTGACAAGCTGTGACGGTCACAGAAGGGGGAAGGGGAATTGTGATAGCCGTCATGAACGCCTCGTCATGTGACCGTCATTTGACCCGTCATATGACGGGTCATGTGACGCATTTGCATCTCTAGTTAGTGCACAGTGTCCCATCGCACGCGGGGAATCGTTCCCCCACCACTACAATTTCCCTTTATGACCGTTCTCTCTCTAACCTCTTCCGTTCTTTCTTCAATGCGCGAATATACAATTCAATAGATTCTTTCTTCAATTAATCTGAGGGAAAATCGAAATCCTCTGAGGCAGTACTCTCCCCAGTATTCGGAATTTCAAAATTCGGTATGTCCAATATAATTCCTGAAACAGAGAGTTGATATTTGAATGATATAAACATTTATTTCAAGGGGAATTAATTCCTCAAATTCAAGAACATGCCTCGAGTTTCTGATCTCTATTTGATCTTTCCAATACTGTGATGAAAAAGTAAACGTCCCAATATTTATTTATCTTTCTAGCATCAAAACAATCTTTAACACATCAATTCATTGCGCATAATTCAACCTAAGCTTCTCAACTCGCTTGTACCGCGTGTCGTTTGGGACGTTACGCGCATGCGCGCCGTCGAGAGAGTGAGAGAGGTGGCCCCCAAAATCTACTCCTCTCTGGCTCGGTTTCCATTTACGAGTCTGGCATTGCAGTGCCCTTTCCAGTATATAGTATATTTCAGTGGTTCATGTACCTTTTGCTCTAAAGTCCAGTTTAACAAACGGTCCGTTTATCCAATCATCGGCTTCGCCAGAGGGTTCCAAGTGTTATGTCAATGGACCGTTTGCTAAAGCTCCGTTTGGAAAACGGGCCTTTAGAGGAAAAGGAACATGAACAAACCGGCCCTTTATCATATTCAATACGCCTATTCTCACGTCGTGGGGAACGCGCCGTTACACTAGTCAGGTGAAATACAATGGGAAGATTGACTTTTCTTTTGTAGAAAGGATGAATTTGATGATTCAGCATTCTATAATTTCATACAGTGAGCAATTCTACGATACACATATTCACAGTTCGATCGCGATCCTCAAGATATTTCGATGGTTTTTGTGAATGTGTGTATCCATTTGTATTCACACAAATGCACTCTGATGGTTTCAGGACAGCTGGAGAAGAGTTTACGAATGGCATCGCTTCTTGATGATTGTTGTTGATTTATTTGTTCACATGCTGAGATTTGGAATGGTATTAATTGCAAATGAAACTGAAACTAGCGAAAGATTCGACAGTAGAAGATTTGTCTTAGGCGAATCTAGGAGTGTACGAATGTTTTCAAGTAATGTACAAACTCATTGGCACTTAAAAAAACATTTGTATATATGATTATTTGACTCTTCCACACTTAAATATCGCCTAAATTGAATTTTCCGCTGATGAATATTCTGCTAGTTTCAGCTTCAATAATTGCAATGTTGTGATCTGAAGTGTTGTTAGTTAAAATGTTGTAATGGGAAACGTGCGAAAAATCGCTGAATGCAAGAAAAAAATTTAGTGGAAAAACCAAGCACTATCTCTAAGAAACTCTATTGAATTTCTATTCCAACTCGACAAGGATGAAGTTTTATAAGAAATCTATTAAAAAATTATTTTTTTTGGCGCGATTTCTATACGAAATTATGCAACTTTATGGTATCATTTTGTTAAAAGATATTTAACAGAAAAAAGTCAATAGATTTTTATTTTTGTGTAGAAATTCTTGGGGGTAAATTTTCGAACAAATTAATCCTCGGCCTTTTTTCGAACATTTTGACATTTATTTATAAAAAAGGAATATAGATCTAACCTTGAAAATAATCGCCATCACTTTGCACGCGTGACTCCCATTTGGGCAATTATCGGATTCGGACTCGGAAGAAGTGGGAATCCCCTTTTTAGCCGAAATTTTCGTAAATAAAAATGATTCTTGTTATTTTTTTTACGAGACACTGTTCCGGTCTCCGTATGATTCACTTATTTATAAGTTGCAGCTTGAATAAGATGAGTCGGTTGAGAGTAATTGATTGATCATTCTCATCCTCTCTCTGTGTCGATGCTATCAGAGACAGCTGTCATTACTGCTCTCAAGCGTTACACGCAAGTGATTACATGAATCTCGTACTTAAACTATAATTGCATCTGAAGGCGAGTGAATAATAGATAACAAAAACGAATGATTCATTACAGGTGATGTTATTTACGCATTGTTATTTACGATATGGTATTTACGGATTTATTTGATGACGTTCCCTTGTCACTTGATATAAAAGACCAGGGATTCCAGTGAAGATCCATACTCATTCCGGGAAAACTCAGTGAAGATGTATTTCTTGTGGAAAATTTTCGTGGTCGTACTAGCATTGATTGCTGCCGCCCACGGTCAAAGTGACTAATTAGTAATCGAAAGGAATTTCAATAATTCTCTCGTGACATTACGATTCCACGAATGATAAATACCAATCCAATTTACGCTTGTATATTTTCATACTTATGAGATTCATAAAAAGAAATAATGGATGAATAGGTTAAAATTTAATTGACATCGAAGACGTTTTGCTTCCTAAATATCAGTACCACCAAGTATCTAGAGTTTTTTAGTACTAAGAAAATAAAAACTTTCTTCCTCTGAGATTAAGGAATACACTGAGGGAAAAACGACAAAGTTCTCAAACAAGTCACTTGTGCCAAGAAAATAGATTTTTGAAAATTATCAAAAAAGAATTTTTTGTGCCAAACATGCAATGCGCCGGAATGAAAAATTTTTGTCGTAAAAATAGATTTAGGAGTTGAAAAAAAAATTCATTCTCTGTAGACGCAAGAAATGTCATTTCTAGCACTACTTCTTCGTTATTCGATACTCCCATACGTATTTTGCTCCCGAAAAATCTTTGTTTTATGCGAAACAAGGGATAGTAGTTTTTCGTTTCGGCTGTCTAATAATCACAGACAAGGAATGAACCCTTAAATGAAAAAATAAAAAAAAATCGTTGATAAGTCGTTGATAAACTTTTCTCTATGAGATATTTTCATTCTGGAAAGGCACCGGTGTGCATTATCCGCCTCTTGGGCCAAATATTTCATTGTTGTCGAAAGCAGAACAATTATTCATGTTTGAGACTTCCAAATTCGAAGAAAACAAATTCTTTTTTGGTAATTTTCAACAGCGATTTTGCTGGCCCAAACAAGACTTGTTTGACAACGTGTTTGTTTTTCTGTCAGTGTAGGCGTAGAGAAATATACTCAGACGATTCTTTATATTTCGATATAAAGAAAATTCATGACATGTATCATCTTGGCAAATAGCATTTTTCTATGAATTGAACTCATTCTGAGTGTATGATGTATATTTTATTTTTTGAATTAAAATTTCATTGGCAAAGGCATGGGATACAACATGGGAGTTGGAGGAAACGGAGCAAGAATGAACGGATACGGAAACGGGGGTGGACAGATGCGTGGAATGCCAGGTAGATATGGTAAACATTTTATTAACGAGCAATTGCCAAAAGACTGGATACTTAAGAAAATCGCTTTTTCAGTCCCTCAAGGAAATGCCAATATGAAATACGGAAATGGCCGAATGCAAGGCGGAATGGGGTTCGGCTACATGTGAAACTATTAGTAACTGACTCTTAACGGCCAACGATTCCGGACTTACGAATTTGAAGAATGTAAAAGCATCTTGATCATCTCAGAGTCTTTTCGAATAAAGATATATAATAATTGGTATTTATGAAGTGACTTGTAATGATACTATCATTTATACCTTCGCGCCATCAAATATTTCCTGAAATACCCAAATAAGGCGCAATGGTCTGTCACATCACACTGAGAGAAAAATCAACATAATGTCACAAAAATCATTTCTGGAATGAACAACATCGCATAGATATTTGATCAAGCTATGGTAGGTTGCAGACGAGAAATCGGTGCTCTTCGGGCTAAGCAGAAAGTTACTGAATGAAAAGATGATGTCTTTTTTCGAACTGAGATAATATTCCTTGAGGAGAATCGGGCGAGGAGAAAATGTAGGAGGCGAGGCGGAGGGGTTTGTATTGTTTTCCTGCAGAAAACCAATCGCTGAACAAAAAAATTTTTCCTATTCGGATTCAAAATTGAGGCAATATTAGGGAGTATCTCCAGTTAAAAATTATTTTTGGAGCTAATCAAATTTATTTGTATCTGTTCCACGCATTGAGTGGTTTTCAGATTGTTTTTTTTAATAAATTAAAAAATATTAATCCATGCAAAAAAGTGGCAACATCGTCGGTAGTTTTTTTTTCACCAGGAGCTGGTACCACTGGCTCGAGGGAGCTCCAATCACAACGCTTCCTCGTTCTCTCTCAAGAGACGTTTAAATTGACCGCGCTACCCCCACCCGATCGGTACTTGGGACGTTGCTGCTGGTTTGGGCTGCGTGCGCAGAAATTTCATTTTTCAGTCCTTTTTTCGCTATTATTAATAAACAATGCTCCTAGGCGACAATCTTTTTCACTCAAAAAATCATTGACCACATGTTCTAAATGTGTCTAAAGTTTCATGAGTTTGGTTGCATTTTATCCTTGGGTTTTGCAGTTTTTTGGTGATTTCCATAAGATCACGGGTTAAATAATCACTTTTTCAAAAATTCATAATAAATTAACCATGCTCCCCAGCAGTCTGAAACTTTGCACATACTTTTTCCAACATTTAAAGAATATTTAAATAAGAAAAAAAGAAAAAAATGGCTGCTGTTTTACTAACCCTCTCAGCTCGCCTGATTATCCTTAAAAGACAAGAATAGTTTGACAGAAGAAAAAGCAGATATTGCTTCCCTTCGAACTCAAAGCGATTGAGCGTGGTCGACGGTGATATTTTTTTAATATCTGGAGGTTTTCCTCTGCATAAACTCTCTATTATTTCAATATGAACGTCTCTGATTCATGATTCACTGAATCGAAGCTTTTAATATTTTTAGTCATTTTCTCATTTTTTGACACGAAAAAAACCGATTTCTTGTGACAAGGAATTCTCACTTTATCATGAAATGTTCATGTTCAAGTCACAAACACTTCACCGAAATCTGACATTATCTGGCACATTATCCGGAATTCGTATCCCAAGAAATTAATCCTCAACAGATGAGATATTTGGCGCAAGAAATTAGTTTTGTGATATTATGACGATATTTCTCTCAGTGCAGGTGTCCGCTACTCGGACACTAGCAGATCGTACAAATTTTATATAGAATTCGTGCGAGTAGTCTGAGTCTTCGATTTGTTTCGATCTAGATATATTTCCCCCTAGGGCAAAACGGACCACTGACAGCAAATTGATAATTTTTGTTTTTGCTTCCGAATGGAAGCTTTGTAATCGTGATTTTTTTCGATTCCTTAATTTTGAGTGAACATGCCTAGAAATGTGACGACACTTCTTGTCTATAAAACCCCTGTGACAGTTACGATTCAAGAAACTCACTTTTAATTCAACACATTCAGTGTTCCTGATTTAAAGGAAAAAGAAAAAACAAAAATTATCAATTTTCTGTCTGTGGTCCGTTTTGCCCTACCCTCCCCTATACAAATATGGGCACCGGCATGTTCCCGATTTTCCTGATTTTTACTGAATAATCCTAGTGAAACTTACAGTTTTCGGTGATTTTCTAATAAAAATTTTCAATCGTTTCAACCAAAGATTTCATGAAATCTGATCGGGAATGTGTAGTTAACAATTTTACGCATGTCTACCGGGAATTTTAGTCGGAAATTTCTAGAAGCGCACAATTCTGTCGAATATATTTAATCAAATGACTATATAATCGGTAATAAATAAGTGAACTTTGGTCTTGAGATGGAAATGACACTCTCATCCGCGAATCTTCCCGCCGATAACGATGACAAAAAATATATGATAATATAATTGAAATTATAGGCAGAAAACGCCGATTCACATCAGCGATGGATTTTTTTAAATGCAGAATGATCGAAACCAGTCATATAAAAGAGTCGATACTCCAGCATTACTTCACACTTGGTCTACAGCTACTGGAGAAACATGAATTTCTTGCAAAGTTTTTTTGTATTGATCATCGCAGTTATTCTCGCTGCTCAAGCTCGAGGTGAGTCAATAGTATATTGTGCCCCTAGGAAGTAAAAGTATTTTCTGATGAATGTGACGTTCATGTGAATGTGACGAGCCTTCGGCTCGGGTTATAACGTCACATTCATCAGAAAATACTTTTACTGCCATGTGGCACACGATATTTTATGCCTCGAGGACTGAAAACCGCGATTTAACCGAGCGAAGCGAGGTTAGAATCGCAGTTTTCCGTCTCTAGAGGTATAAAATTAATTTTCAAGAATTATTTTTATCTGAAATGACTTGCATTTTGCAGCTAGTATACAATAACGATCAACAACTGTCCAGGACATCTTTCTCTGATTAGTTCCCCCATATGGGGGAGCGGGACAGAACGGACCAATTCAGTAGTGAAGTGGTAAACGGAGATAAGTCGACTCATCTCCCGGTTGAGTTTTTGAGGAATATTTCTGAATCTAAGGGAGATGGCGAAATTTTCGTAATTACATTTGTTGTAGCACTTAATCAGCTCCACAAAAAAGGTTATAACAAAAATTATGCCATCTGCCTTAGATTCCGAGATATTGATTGAAAACTGGTCAATAGTCAAAATTGACTTATCTCCTTTTACCACTTCGCTACTGAATTTAAGTTTTCAAAATCTGCTGATCATACAATAGGCCTGTAGTGCATCTCTCTATGTGTAGGTTATTGTTTTGAATTTGCTGTGTACATACGCGACCTCATCACCTCAGTTTCGCCCTCAAACCCAATAGGTGGCGCTGATTGGCGTATATGTACACGGCTAAACATGCTCATTCTTGGTTGTGTGAGATGCGTTACAGGCGTATACGATTCAGTTGAACTGGTTCTTGTTTCAAAGCTTGTCGAGCAAGCTATTATTATTATTATTATTGTTCTATTAGATATTAGATAAGAAAAAATCAATAAAATTTGATTTTTCTGTTTGAAGTTTTCTCTTGAGATTTTTTCTATTAAAATTATTGAGAGCGGACTTTTCCAATTTTTTTCCATAGATTTTGTTTTGTTTTGAATTATAGTATCCGAGTGAAAACAACTTAGAAAATTCATGCCCAAGTATTCTTATATAAAAAATGCCAAGATAATATTCATATAGAAAAATCAAAATCTCAAAAAACAAATAGAATGTTAACGAGAATTTCCTAGAATTTTAATAGAATTCCAATAGAATTTCTGGAGTTCCAATAGAATTTTCTAACGAATTAGTTAATTTTTTCTATTGAATTTTGTCATACATGGAGTAGCCCCTCGAAAATTTCAGTGAAAAATTTTCAACAGTCAGAATTGACGTTTTCTGACCGAAATTTCATAATTCATATTCACTCTCCCCCAGTCTTATCACGATTCCTATAATTTTGCTGATTTTGTCGCAGGGAGAGACGTGGAAGTGATTGGGGCGAGGGGGAACTCTGATGGTGACCGCGTAAGCTACGTGTACGAGAAGGACCGTAATGGCGAGGGAGGCTTCATTAAATACAGAACTCCTTATGGTAAATATCGGTGCTCAGTAAAAAAATGACAAATCTTCTAGAAAATGAGTTGAATTTTACGGTTTTTTTAGAACGAGCTGAAGGAGTGATAAGAATCGAAGAATGAGAGAGCTCCTCAGTAATGCATCTCACAAATAGAAAATCTGGCACCGCAATATGATTCGAGTAAGACAATAATCAATTACTGAAATTACTGTGGGATCCATTAAATAAGAATAATAAATAAGAATAAGAATAATTTATAACAAGAATAGTGAGTACTTGCCACATGTGTTTGTTCTTATCCCTGACCCAAAATGAGGAAAAAATAGATACAGAGGAACCCGAGTGGAAATTCTGTTCAGGTCTCGATCAGAAACTGATCAAGTCCAATCCGAAATTCTGATCAGGCATGTTACGCCTCTGCCTTGTTTTTCCACTAGGGTTAGTGATGCTTTCCGTCATGACAGCTTTGTCAAATTTTATCGATTAATAATTTCATTTTTATATTGTATGTAGACTGTAGTTTGATCCTGTAATTGGCCCTGTGCTGTTGGGTCTTTATGAAATAAAATAAAATGAAATGAACTTTTTCCACCTAAATCGAATCCAAGCTCTTGTTCCGGAAAATTCGGCCAAGTTTTTGTTTTTCAATAATACAGCACGGAGAGAAATTTTTAGAAAAATTCTAGTGCTAGCGCGGAAAAAGAGGCGCAAAGTGACAGCCAGGAAAAAATTTCAGTGCCGTCACTAGAAATTTTATTGGGGAAAACGTGAATTTTTCTCCGTATTTCTGTGAAAATTTCACAGAAATCCCCAGAAATTTTACCAGAAATACCAAGAAATTTTACCTTAACAGCACTAGAATTTTTCACAGCCGGTGGATTGTGATTTTTTCCAGTATTCGTGCTAGAATTTTTCTAGAAAACTTCTCTCCGTGAAGAACTCTCTTCATTCCGTTCGTAGGAATATTCCTCCGATTGTCGTATCTTTCCGCAGCTTCTCCGCAATCGCTAATGACGCAAAATTGTGTGATTCTCTGGAAATCATAAATTGCTAATTCAGCTGAGGATAATTTGTTATGAAGAATATTTTGAATCAATCGAGTGTTATAAAAGAGTTGATTCTCCATTATCTGACAGTTCGACGATTATTGTGGAAACATGAAGTTCTTACAGACCGTGCTTGTTTTGGTCATCGCAGTCATCCTCGCCGCCCAAGGCCAAAGTAAGTCGCAATCAATTCACAAATTTTTTTGCAATTTCTAGTCATCCCAATTTTCGAAGCAATTGGAAAAGAGAGATGGCCAATGTGGAATCGTCAATTTCCCTTGAACAATTCTTCTCGAAGGAGAGTTCTCAAAAATTCTTCAAAAAACAAATTCTTTTTTGGCAATTTTCAACTAGCGATTTTGTTGGCAAACAAAACTTGCAATTGTTGGCAATAAATTCTGGTGTCGTTAAATTGAAGTTTCAAGGGATTTAAGACAAAAATTTCCGGGCATTTCTGTAAAAATTTCACATAAGAAGGGGAAAAGTTCACTCAATAAAATTTCCAGCACTGGAATTTTGCTGTGGCCCTCACTTTGCGCCTTTTATCCCGTGCTAGCACTAGAATTTTTCTAAAGAATTTCTCTCCGTGTAAATCGAACCCCCGACTTTCCTCAATGTTATGATGATTCTCATAATTTCGCTTATTGTGTTACAGTGAGAGGCATGGGAAGAGGCTATGAAATGGGTCGTGGAGGATATGGAATGGGTCGCGGAGGATATGGAGGTAATTCTTACGGGAAATACAATGGCCACTTCTCAAATAAAAAATGTTCATTCCAAAATGAAATCCATTTAATGAAATTTGTTTCAGGCCGAGGCGGGGGAATGATGCGAATCGGCAAATGAGCAAGTACTAGCAATATTTTTGACGACTAGAAAACCCGGCATCTCAACCGGAATTAACAGACGAAATGAATTAAACAATGAGGTTAACGTTAATTGAATTGTTATCAAAATCAATAAATAAATAAATTCAATATTCGAAAAATCGCATTGAAAACTGGGAGTCATTTCCGCATATTCCTCTTTACCCGCGCGTACGGTGAACCGCCCATGACACAACAAATTTCATTTAAAAGAAGAAGGGAAAAATATAGAGGAAAAAATTATTGCACCTGCAGTGAAGAGAAAAGTAGAATGAGAGTAACGTAACTACTTCGTGTTTGTTGCAAATGAAAATGTCGCGTCAAGGTACGAGAGAATAGAGTGTGGGGGAGGAGTGAAACTGCCTGGCCCGAGTGGATACGTTACTATCAGGTTCGACCAACTGCAGAGCCGCATACGCATTTACATTTCGCCTCGCTGACTCCTGTGTTATTTCTCCTTTTTTTTCTCGCTTTCACTAATTTCTACATCACATTTTTACCCCGTGCTTTATATCTCAGAGAGTGTGAAAAACTCATGGAGATTCAGTCAGGAGGAATCGACTGCGAGTGTGTTAAAAGAAAAAAATTCCGCGAACTTTACACTTCGGTTGTTGCTTTTAGAAAATTACATCAGATTTTTTTTCATGAGGTCGTTCACTTTTTTGTATTTATTTCGATTTTATAGAAGGAGGCGGTAGGAATATATTCCTAGTGATGAAGGTTTGTATTGAACTATTCGCGATAGAGTATACAATTTTTTAGGAAATCAGAATTTTATTTCGATTGTTTGCTTTGTACAAATCAAAATTTGTTTATTCATGAAATAGAATTTTTAACTTCCCGACCCGAAGGGAGGAAGTTATTGTAATGACCCCGAAAATGAAATGTTGAATTTCGATGATTTGTCCACGTTTCGTGAACTCTAGAGTCATCCTGAAACGTTTCTGAAGAAATGTGTGTGTGCGTATGTCCGTGCGTAGCACCGTATGTGAGTGAAATTTTGTCCAACGATTTCTCCGGAACGAACGAACCGATTCAACTTTTTTTTTTTTGATCGATGCGTCTTCATGTAACTTAGAACTGATTAGATTATGGAAATGATTGCCTCAGCGGTTTTCCAGTTATCTGCATAAAACATATGAGAAAATGTGAAACAACGTTACTTTTACTGAAATTCGACGATTTCATCTGAAATAACGATGGAATTTGAATCAATTTCGTGTAATCGCTGCGTCATCATGTATCTTGAGTGTAATTGGATTTTGAGCGAAGTCTCCTCAATGGTTTTTTAGTTATTTCAATAAAACTTTCGAATTTTCTTCTATGGGTATTTCCTCGGAGAAATGTGAAAAAAAGATTGAATAAATAGATAATAAAAAAATTAATGAAAGAAAAAACAAATGGTCGGGAAGTTATTGGTGCGACCCGTAATGGGTCCCAATTCCACCAACCCCTACCGGTCATACCCCAAAGATTGGCCTGATTTTTTTTTATAATTGTCAACATTTATCATTCGAAAGAAGTTTGGGAGAAAATATTTTTGTGGATGATGAGATTTTTTGTGAATGAACAGTCTAGTGCAAAGGTCAAAGGGTGATGCGAGTATTCATCAATTATTTATTTGGGACATGGAATAATCGTGGTGGGCATCTCCTGTTATATTGTTAGAAAAAAAATGAGGGCCGGTAGGGATTAGTAGAATTGGGTGCGACCCATCATGGGTGGAACCAATCAATTCCCGATCGATGCCTTTTTTTCTGTTGATTAGAAAAAAACGCAAATTTTTAAAGTTTCATCCAACTAATTGAACAACTGCTGAGACGATTCCGCTCAAGATTCAATTAGCATTGAGTTATATGGAAACGCACCGATTATACAAAATTAATTCATATCTCACCGTTATTTCAGGGGAAATCGTCGAATTTCAATGAAATTGCCACTTTTTGTGTTTTAAAGTTTTATGCGAATAACTAACAAACCGCTAAGCCGATCGATCACATGATCTAATCAGTTCCAAATTACATGAAGACGCATCGATTGAAAAAAAAGTTGAATTTCGGAGAGAAAGTGTGAAGTTTTTCTATTAAGGATGTTTAGAAAAACTTGACACGTTATTAATAATCTTAATCCTTCCATCGGGCCATCCTAGTGAGAAATTACTTTCTGGAAATCACTTCTTGTAACATTACGCTTAGGGACGAAACGTGACCTTGTGAACTTTGATCGAGATGTTGCATGGGATAGACACTCAAGATATTGAAAAAAAACCGCAAGCCATTTACTTTAGACTATGGAGAATCTATCGCCGACGAGAACAAGTAGGGGACCGGCCCATATAGGCGTGATATTTTCGATTGATTTTCGAATTCCTCTAAAAAAAATTTGACCGCCATTACGAGTCGAGCAACGTGACAACACCGTACAACAGCTGAGCGAGGGCGGGAAAGTCGGTGACGATAATTCAGTGCTGGAAGCATATGGACACGTATAACACACACAAACATTCATCTCACTGTTACAACCCCACGCGCCGAAGCGTGCGATGTTGGCCGATCAAAATTCGACTGTTGCCACCGCAGTCACGAGTCCTCCATTTATTTATGAACATTTTCTTTAATTATTGTTTTTGCGACCAGAAAAGTACGCCATAACACTTCTAATTTGATGAGAAAAATAATTTGTAACGTCAATGATTTATTTTGTCAATTTTGCTTTTCTTTTCAACTGAGTTGTCCACTTGATAAGTTAAACGTCCTTAAATTTTTCCATCCGAAAAACAAGCCTCAGCATAATTCAAAAATCGTCTCCAACGTACGTTGGCCTTTCACATCGCCATGTAAACCAGAACAAATTGTGAACCACTTCTCATCTGGACACGTCTTCGCGTGTGTTGCGTGACTAAATCGTCCTCTCCCCATCAGCATCTCCTGGACGAGAAGTCAAATTCTCGCATCCGTCCGCATCGAGAAACAATGCCCCTGACGTCGATTGCGTGCCCAGAGGGCGACAGAAAAAATACTCTTTATCATTTCTTTTTATTACATCAAAAACTTGTGGTTTAAGCCGCGAAAAAAAATTGAATTATAATTTCATAAACTTTCAGCATTCTTCGCTTCTACATTCCACTTTCTTTTCAACTACTCCAGGGTGTATATAACCTCTCCCCCGTTCCCGCCCCTGGAACCCAATTTTTCCTTAATTAATGAGTTTATCGGAAAACTCCAATGTTGCGCCTGTCGACGTTGGCAGTCCGCCCCCTCTCCCTCCCCCCAAAAGTTACCGTATACTTTGGCTCAAGGAGATCCCTCAGGGGTGTTCCATCCGCCCTCCAAGCCCTCGCCCGTGTTACCGTCACTCTCCGCCGCCATTTTAATTTCTCCGAAGGAACTTTCTAATTACTAACTTTTCTGATTAATCACAGTAATTAATTAGTAGCTCCGGGCTCTTTCCCCCTCAAAAGGGAATTTTCTTCACCAGCCCCTTTTATTACCCTCACTTCCCCACCCTCTCCTCGCGCTGCTGTGCTCCGAGTTCCTCCCCCCCCGGAATTTATGAGGGAGTTGCTTTTTTTTCGGTGCTCAATTTTTTTTTTCAATGTTTTTGGGATTTTGGTAACTGTACATTGTACAACTGCACCTTTCGACAAGATAGGCGATTAATTTTTCATTCGTACCATCCCTATCGAAACGGGTTTAGACTGGTTAGCGGGGACATGTAAAGATTAATACGCCCTGAAAGCAGAGAATGATTTCAAATCGTTTGGTAATCAATGGTACATCGATACCACAGGCCATAGATTAAATTTGAATATACCTAATTTATAAAAAATTTTACATACACGGAGAGAAATAATCAAGAAAAATTACGGAATTTCAGTGAATTTCTATAGGAATATAAGAAAATAAATCTGAAACGTTCAGTAAATTTTCGGGTCTGTCACCGAAAAAATACGAAAAAGTCACGTAATTTTTCTGGAAGTTGTAAAATCTAACAGAAACTTCAAGACTTATTATGCCTCAGAACATGAAAATTCTTGGATGTTTAAGAATTTTTACGAAAAGTTCCGGAAAAATTACGGAACGTGTTGTTAAAATCTCCCCCTTACGGTGACTTATGGGTAGCCGTGAGGCGTCGGACAGATGAGTAATTTTTACGGAACAGATCGTAGAATTTACGTGACGATTGACACTTTTTATTGAATTTTACTTCGCTCTCAGATTAGGTTTCGAAACGTAATTGTTACGTCTTTTTGCTGGTAATTTTTATTGAATATTTCTCTCCGTGTATTTTCTTTTTGGGACTCTCCACCAACTACGTCCTCGTCATGAGTCCTGGGTCACATCTAGAGTTGGTGAGGATTGAATTCTTCACCAGTAACTATTGGTTCCTTTAAGAACTTGGTTACCTCATTGATAGAAAAGGATTTTAATTCTTTAAAATGAAGGTATATCCACATGAAATTAATTTTATTGTATAGTCGTAACAAGGTACGAGGGAGTTGAGGAAAGAATACATTATATCCATTGAAATTATTTAAAAAAACTGATAGATATAATAAGAAAGGACCACAGCAATAGTGCTTTTGATGATATTCGAATTCTAACGTTAAATCAATCATTACCAAACCATTTTAAAGATGGTTTTGAATACTAGATGTCGAACTTTGACAAGTTCGTTTGTATGCAGGGAACCTTGAGGGAAATACCTGATTAATTTTGAAGCTCGCGTGGTATTCAGCAGAGATTATTTCCATCTAAATTTCGGCCAGGGAGCCTATTCTCGAATTGAAATCGTACGTTCGACTTCAACAAGTCGCATATGGCCCATAAGGCGTACCACGAGTCGCATGCGACCTATTGAAATCGAAAGCACGATTTCAACTCGAGAATAGACTCCCAGGAGAATTGCACTATGAGACAAAATCCATCTGTCAGTTCCCATGAGGGGCTCATTCGAGCAGAAGATCTTTTGTTTTTCATAGATATATCAACATAAAAAATTACCACAGGTAATACCACGAGAGCTTCAAAATTATCGAGCAATTCCCGATAGGTTCGTTGCAAACAAACGAAGGAGTCAAGTTTTTCAGGTTAAAAAATCACGAGCGCGAAGCACGAGTCTAAAAAAAAGTTAAAATTCTAAGAGAATTAGAATTTAGAGCGAAAAAATTTCCGCTTTACCCAGCCAGGAATCGAATCCGGGTCTCCCAGATACGCGCCGGGCACTCTTACCGACTTTTTTTTTTCGAAATACGTTTATTCACCTTAAAGATACAATAATTTTCTTAATTATAAGTTAACGTATTCAAACTTATATCTATTATGATTAGAGATTCACAGTTCTAATAAACATACAGAATCAATACAATAACTAATGTTTAAAACATTATTTTACTCTATTTTATAGAGTTGAATGAATTTTATTTTTAATAAAATAAATATTGAACCATTTGGTTGAATTATCTCTTTGTGTTCATATACCCCCAAAAATAGGTGATTAAAAAAGGGGCTGCACTCTTACCGACTAAGCTATCGGGAACCACAGAAATTCACTCTCAAATTCACCTCAAACACCGCCTAACCTCCTTTAGGGATTAAAGAATTCTAAGAGAATTAGAATTTAGAGAGAAAAAATTTCCGCTTCACCCAGCCAGGAATCGAACCCGGGTCTCCCAGATACGCGCCAGGCACTCTTACCGACCAAAAAAGAAATCACGAGTGCGAAGCACGAGTGATTTTTCCTGAAAAACTTGACGACTTCGTTTGTGTGCAGGGAATCTTGAGGGAATTACTCGATTAATTTTGAAGCTCGACTAGTATTCGGGAGGGAATTTTCCCATCCAAATGTCGGCCAAAAGAATTGCACTATGAGACAAAATCCATCTGACAGTTCCAACCAGGGGTTCACTCGACCACGGAATCTTTTGTTTTCCACAAATATAGTCAATATGAAAAATTACCACTTGAATTATCAAAAATTATCAGCAGAATACCGTGTTGACTATATGAAATAACAGTCGAATAGTGCAGTTCTATTGGCTGACATTTGGATGAGGAAAATTCCCTATACAATTTTTACCGAAAAGAATTGAATTTCTTATTTTCTAGAAGGAAGAATTTTGATTAATTTTTCAATGTTGATAATTACTGAGGGAGTTCAATCGAGGTCATAACTAACATGATCATCTTCTAGAGCAATATAATTGAGACAATTGAAACGCAATGAGGATTGCCGGGGAATGACTCCGCTGGCGAAATACGGTATTGAAAAAACAAATACTCCTCTCAAGCAAATGGATATTTGGTAAAAATATCTTTTTTTTCTCAGTGCGTGTAGATAAGAAATTATATGATCCATTGAAGCTTGCATTGCAATCATTTCATCCGCGGAAAATGCTCGTTAGTATTTCAAATCATTGGAATTCACTGATTGGCCGGTAACCCGTTCCCTTTTTCGCACCTTCGCTGGCTGCTCATTTATGCTCGTCTCCTTTAGGAATCAACCAGGTAGCCGATGACTCTGCACTATTCGTAGAAACTCGTTTCTCTGGTGCAGTTCGACATGGAAAAAAGAACGATCAAGAGTCATGGGGGGGAAGAATGAATTCCGAGTGGAGAGACGACCCGCAGTCTCGGAGGCTTCGTGACTGTTTCTAATTCGGAAATTGCCGGTTTCTTCTCCTCAATCATCGGCCTGCTTTTAAAAATTATTCCACATTTTTTGTGGAGTGATTTTAACACTTGGTTAAAGATTTTTCTTTCTTCGAATGAATTTCGTTCAGTTAATTTGCGTTGGTATTGATGAAATTTAAAATAGCATTTTATGCCTCTAGGGACGGAAAACCGCGATTCTAACCTTCACTTCGCTCGGTTAAATCGCGGTTTTCAGTCCTCGAGGCATAAAATATCGTGTGCTACACGGCAGTAAAAGTATTTTC